>NW_028289977.1:0-16694 GCF_059628265.1 Tinamus guttatus
TCCCCAAGCCTCAACATAAGGATCCGCAGCCAAAGACACACAGTACACAAACACCACCAGCATGCCCCCCAAATATACCAAAAATAAGGCCAATGAGATAAAAGATACCCCCAAACTCAGCAACCACCCACACCCTACCACAGATGCCACCACCAGACCCATCGCCCCATACTGCGGCGATGGGTTTGATGCCACTGCCAAAGCACCTAAAATAAAGCAAACCCCTAAGAAAGATACAAAGTACGTCATAATTCTTGCTTGGCTACAATCCAAGGGCTGCAGTCTGAAAAACTGCCGTTGTACTCAACTACAAGAACACCTATAGATCTACCCCCCCTACCCCCCCATAGAGGTACTACTTAGTATTTCTATGTATTATCGTGCATACATTTATATAGGACATTAATCATTCCCCTCATACTATGTTTTATAGGACATTAATTTACTTAACCCATTTATAGTGATTAATCCAATATAGCCTTAAATCCTTATTCAGTTCATGATCTTCCACCAATCACTAAATTTCTATATATGCTCATAACAGTCAAGCAGTCAAACGTCCAGTATCAGATGGATTTCTAGTCTCCTCCCCTCACGAGAAATCAGCAACCGCTTGCATGGTTAGATCCCGTATGCTCTAGTTTCAGGAACCTACATTTAATATACAATGGTTCACGCACCTCTGGTTCCTACTTCAGGGTCCCTAATGGCTTAATCCCCACAGAATGCTTTTTAAAAGGCTTCTGGTATGTGAGATGCACCATATTCTCCCATAATCTCGACATTTTTAACTCTTCCGTCCATCTAGCTCCCTTTTTTTTTCTCTGCTACTTCAACGTGCCCCCATACTATGCATAGTCAGAAAGCCAACAATTTAGGTCTGGACATCAATGGTCTTCGTAATGCGTCTCTGTTCCGGGACCGATTAATGAGACGGTCGGCGTATATGTGGAATCATTCGGACACTGATGCACTTGCCATCCGCATTTGGTTGATCTTGATCCACCCCCAACTAATTGGGGTATAATAGTGAATGCTTGTCGGACATATAAAACCCAATTTCCAATGCTCTATTTTTCTCTAATTTTTTTCAAAATTAGAGAAAAACTATAGCTTCAATTTACAACATTTTTTTTGATTTTTTTACAATTTTTTTCATTTTTTTATATTTTTGTCACTCCTAAAGTTACTACTAAAAAAAATTTTTTTTTCAAAAAATTTTAAAAAAATTTTTTTTTTCAAAAAATTTTTTCAACCCATTTTCACCAACCCTCTCCAGCCAACTTCCCCCTATTTTCACACCATAACCATGACAACCACTATTCTCCTCCCCATCCCAAACTCCCTGCACAATTTAAACCAAAAAACATAAACGAATCAGCCTGCCCAAATAAAAACATAGGCAGCGAAACCAATACGTCCTTGTAGCTTAACGCAAAGCATGACACTGAAGATGCCAAGATGGTTTACCCAACCCAAGGACAAAAGACTTAGTCCTAACCTTACCATTAATTATCATTAGACATATACATGCAAGTATCCGCACTCCAGTGTAAATGCCCCTCATAAACTTCTACTCTACTAGAAGTAAGAGGAGCAGGTATCAGGCACACCATATTCTCCTCGTAGTAGCCCAAGACACCTTGCTCAGCCACACCCCCACGGGCTTCCAGCAGTAATTGACCATTAAGCCATAAGTGAAAACTTGACTTAGTTATAATGACTTAGGGCCGGTAAATCTTGTGCCAGCCACCGCGGTCATACAAGAGGCCCAAATTAATGGTACACGGCGTAAAGCGTGGAAACATGTTATCTAATCAGCTCGGACCAAAGTACACCTAAGCTGTCACAAGCCTAAGAGGTACCAAAACCCTACGTAAAAATGGTCCCAGTACTTATAGGGCCAATTATACTCCACGAAAGCTAAGAAACAAACTGGGATTAGATACCCCACTATGCTTAGCCCTAAATCTAGATGTTTACCCCTACCAAAACATCCGCCCGAGAACTACGAGCACAAACGCTTAAACTCTAAGGACTTGGCGGTGCCCTAACCCACCTAGAGGAGCCTGTTCTATAATCGATACTCCACGATACACCCGACCATCCCTTGCCCAAACAGCCTACATACCGCCGTCACCAGCCCGCCTAAATGAGAGTTCAATAGCGAGCACAACAGCCCTCCGCTAACAAGACAGGTCAAGGTATAGCGAATGAGATGGAAGAAATGGGCTACATTTTCTAATATAGAATAATTCTTCAACGAACAAGGTAATGAAAACCCCTTAGAAGGCGGATTTAGCAGTAAGATGAAACCAGAAAGTTCACCTTAAACTGGCTCTAGGGCACGTACATACCGCCCGTCACCCTCCTCACAAGCAATTATCCACATAAATAATGATCTAAACCAAAGCTGAAGATGAGGTAAGTCGTAACAAGGTAAGTGTACCGGAAGGTGTACTTAGCATATCAGGACGTAGCTATAATTGCAAAGCATTCAGCTTACACCTGAAAGATGTCTTCTAACTAGGACCGACCTGATGCCAACTCTAGCTCAAACCAATTAATCACAACACTAAATTTCTCTACAAAACAATTAAAACATTTTTCTACACCTAGTATAGGCGATAGAAAAGTTACTTGACGCAATAGAAAATTTGTACCGTGAGGGAAAGTTGAAATAGCAGTGAAAAACCAAGCATAAAACAGCAAAGACCAACTCTTGTACCTTTTGCATCATGATTTAGCAAGAATAATCAAGCATAATGAACTTTAGCTTGCCATCCCGAAACCTATGCGAGCTACCTACAAGCAGCTATCATGAGCAAACCCGTCTCTGTGGCAAAAGAGTGGGATGACTTGTTAGTAGAGGTGAAAAGCCAATCGAGCTAGGTGATAGCTGGTTGCCTGCGAAACGAATGTAAGTTCCTCCCTAAATTTTCCCCTCCAGATATACTAAATTACTACAATGAGATATTTAGGAGTAATTTAAAGGAGGTACAGCTCCTTTAAATCAGGACACAACCTAAACCAGAGGATAATACAAACTACTCCTTTTACATGTAGGCCTTCAAGCAGCCATCAATCAAGAGTGCGTTAAAGCTCATATCTCCAAAAATACCAAAAACACCGTGAATCCCTCACCACTAGCAGACCAACCTATGACCATAGGAGAATTCATGCTAAAATGAGTAATTTGAAGGGGACCCCCCTCTCTAGGCGCAAGCTTACATACTAAACTATTATTAACAGTACGACTTATACCACAACTCCACAAGACCGAATATTTAACTAACCTGTTACACCTACCCTGGAGCGCCCCCAGAAAGATTTAAATCTGCAAAAGGAACTCGGCAAGCCCAAGGCCCGACTGTTTACCAAAAACATAGCCTTCAGCTTACACAAGTATTGAAGGTGATGCCTGCCCAGTGACTAAGGTTTAACGGCCGCGGTATCCTAACCGTGCGAAGGTAGCGCAATCAATTGTCTCATAAATCGAGACCTGTATGAATGGCTAAACGAGGTCTTAACTGTCTCTTGCAGATAATCAATGAAATTGATCTCCCTGTGCAAAAGCAGGAATATCATCATAAGACGAGAAGACCCTGTGGAACTTAAAAATTCTAGACCAATGCCACCACTCTCTAAACCTTCAAGGCCCACCCTCTTGCACTCAATGGTCCTAATTTTTTGGTTGGGGCGACCTTGGAGTATAGACTAGCCTCCAAAAAATAAGATCACATAATCTTAACCTAGATTATACCCCTCAAAGTACTAATAGTAATCAGACCCAATATAATTGACCAATGAACCAAGCTACCCCAGGGATAACAGCGCAATCTCCTTCAAGAGCCCCTATCGACAAGGAGGTTTACGACCTCGATGTTGGATCAGGACAACCTAATGGTGCAGCCGCTATTAAGGGTTCGTTTGTTCAACGATTAACAGTCCTACGTGATCTGAGTTCAGACCGGAGCAATCCAGGTCGGTTTCTATCTATGCTTTTACTTCCCCTAGTACGAAAGGACCGGGGCAGTGGGGCCTATGTTCACTGACATGCCCCCTTCTAATTAGTGAACACAATGAACTAATAAGAATGAATCAAACCACCGAACATCCTAGATAAAGGATAGCTAGCGTGGCAGAGCTTGGCAAATGCAAAAGGCTTAAGCCCTTTATCCAGAGGTTCAAATCCTCTCTCTAGCTGCACACACCATGTACACTGTAAATTATTTGCTCATATCCCTATCATATGTTATTCCTATTCTCATTGCAGTGGCATTTCTTACATTACTTGAACGAAAAATCTTAAGCTACATACAAGCCCGAAAGGGGCCTAATATTGTTGGCCCATTTGGATTACTTCAACCCATCGCAGATGGAGTTAAACTCTTCATCAAAGAACCCGTTCGTCCTTCAACATCTTCCCCTCTTTTATTCACAATAACCCCAATTCTAGCTCTGCTCCTAGCTCTCACCATCTGAATTCCCCTACCCATTCCATTCCCACTCTCAGACATAAACCTTGGACTATTATTTCTACTCTCTATATCAAGTTTAGCCGTATACTCTATTCTATGATCAGGCTGAGCTTCTAACTCAAAATACGCTCTAATTGGTGCCCTACGAGCTGTAGCACAAACAATCTCTTATGAAGTAACCCTAGCAATTATCTTATTATCAATCATCACCCTAAGCGGAAACTATACCCTCAACACCCTAGCAACAACTCAAGAACCCCTATACCTTATCTTTGCTACCTGACCCTTAACAATAATATGGTATATCTCTACACTTGCAGAAACCAATCGAGCCCCTTTCGACCTGACAGAAGGAGAATCAGAACTAGTCTCAGGGTTTAACGTTGAATACTCTGCTGGCCCATTTGCCCTATTCTTCCTAGCAGAATATGCTAACATTATATTAATAAATGCCATAACCACAATCCTATTCATCAATCCTAGTTCACTAAGCCTACCCTACCAGCTTTTCCCCATAATCCTAGCCGTAAAAACTCTACTTTTAACCTCAGGATTCTTATGAGTACGAGCTTCTTACCCACGATTCCGCTATGATCAATTAATACATCTACTATGAAAAAATTTCCTACCCCTTACCCTAGCCTTTTGCCTCTGACATACAAGTATACCAATTTCATTCGCAGGCCTACCCCCATGCCTAAGATGCAATACCTACCCATGGAAATGTGCCTGAACCTAAGGGTCACTATGATAAAGTGAACATAGAGGTCTACCAATCCTCTCATTTCCTTAGCTAATTAGAAAAGCAGGAATCGAACCTACACAAAGGAGATCAAAACTCCCCATACTTCCTCTATATTATTTCCTAGTAAAGTCAGCTAACTAAGCTATCGGGCCCATACCCCGAAAACGATGGTTTAACTCCCTCCTTTACTAATGTACCCTCACACCAAGCTAATTTCACTGGCCAGCATTACCCTGGGATCCACTATTACTATGTCCAGCAGCCACTGAATCCTAGCTTGAACTGGACTAGAAATCAACACTCTCGCTACCATTCCCCTAATCTCCAAATCCCACCACCCACGAGCTGTAGAAGCCTCCATCAAATACTTTTTGGTCCAAGCCTCAGCTTCTGCCCTAATACTATTCTCCAGTATAATTAATGCCTGAGACACTGGTCAATGAGACATTACCCAATTAACCAATCCCACATCCTCCTTATTACTGACAGCCTCTATCGCCATAAAACTGGGTCTAGTACCCTTCCACTTTTGGTTCCCAGAAGTACTACAAGGAACCTCACTAATCACTGCTCTTCTACTATCGACAATAATCAAACTCCCACCACTAACAATCCTAATCCTTATCGCACCCTCACTAAACCCTACCATCATCATAACTATAGCTATTGCCTCCACAATGATCGGCGGATGAATGGGATTAAATCAAACCCAAACCCGAAAAATCCTAGCCTTCTCCTCTATCTCCCACCTTGGCTGAACTACTACAATCATCATCTATAACCCCAACCTTGCCATCTTAACCTTCTACTTATATATAATCATAACAACGCCTGTATTCCTCTCATTAAATATAACCAAAGCTACAAATCTCTCCATACTAATAACCTCATGGACCAAAGCTCCAGCACTGAATACCAGCCTAATACTAACTCTCCTATCCCTAGCGGGACTCCCCCCACTATTGGGCTTCTTACCCAAATGAATAATCCTCCAAGAATTAACTATTCAAGAAATGACACCCACAGCCATTGTCATCTCCATACTCTCGCTCCTGGGATTATTCTTCTACTTACGCCTAACATATCATTCCACAATTACTCTGGCCCCGAACTCCTCTAATTACATAAAATTATGATATATTAATAAAGCCTCCCATACCCCCACCGCAATTCTTACTTCTCTCTGCATCACCCTCATCCCCCTATCCCCCATAATCTTCTCCTTGTTCTAGAAACTTAGGATAATAGATAAACCAAAGGCCTTCAAAGCTTTAAATAAGAGTTAAATCCTCTTAGTTTCTGCTAAAGCCAACAGGACATTAACCTGTATCTCCCGAATGCAAATCGGACGCTTTTATTAAGCTAAAGCCTCACTAGACAGGTGGGCTTTGATCCCACAACCCCTTAGTTAACAGCTAAGTGCCCCATCCAACAGGCTTCTGCCTACCAGGCTTCGGTGCACTTCTATTGCACATCGATGGGTTTGCAACCCAACATGAACTTCACTACAAAGCCGATAAGAAGAGGACTTGAACCTCTGTAAAAAGGACTACAGCCTAACGCCTAATCTCTCAGCCATCTTACCTGTGACCTTTATCAATCGATGATTATTCTCAACAAACCATAAAGATATCGGTACATTGTACCTTATTTTTGGTGCATGAGCAGGTATAGTAGGCACAGCCCTAAGCCTACTAATCCGCGCTGAACTTGGCCAACCAGGCACTTTACTAGGTGATGACCAAATTTACAACGTCATCGTAACAGCCCATGCCTTCGTTATAATTTTCTTCATAGTTATACCAGTAATAATTGGCGGCTTTGGGAACTGATTAGTTCCACTTATAATTGGAGCCCCTGATATGGCCTTCCCCCGAATGAACAACATAAGCTTCTGACTCCTACCACCATCATTTCTACTCCTACTAGCCTCATCCACTATTGAAGCTGGAGCGGGTACTGGATGAACCGTCTACCCCCCACTAGCCGGGAATATAGCCCACGCAGGTCCCTCTGTAGACCTAGCTATCTTCTCCTTACATCTCGCTGGAGTATCTTCTATCCTCGGAGCAATTAACTTTATTACTACCGCTATCAATATAAAACCCCCAGCCTTATCACAATACCAAACCCCACTATTTGTGTGATCCGTCCTAATTACTGCTATCCTCCTACTATTATCCCTCCCAGTACTAGCTGCTGGCATTACTATGCTCCTTACTGACCGAAATCTCAATACCTCATTCTTCGACCCTGCAGGAGGAGGAGACCCTATTCTATACCAACATCTATTCTGATTTTTTGGCCACCCAGAAGTTTATATCCTCATTCTCCCAGGATTCGGAATTATCTCCCATGTAGTTGCCTATTACGCTGGAAAAAAAGAACCCTTCGGATATATAGGAATAGTCTGAGCCATACTATCCATTGGATTCCTAGGCTTCATCGTATGAGCTCACCATATATTTACCGTCGGAATAGACGTTGATACACGAGCCTACTTTACATCCGCCACTATAATTATTGCCATCCCCACTGGTATCAAAGTCTTTAGCTGACTAGCTACCCTTCATGGAGGTACAATCAAATGAGACCCTCCAATCCTCTGAGCCCTAGGCTTTATTTTCCTCTTTACCATTGGAGGACTTACTGGCATCGTACTAGCCAACTCCTCACTTGACATTGCTCTACACGACACATACTACGTAGTTGCACACTTCCACTATGTCCTATCCATAGGAGCCGTATTCGCTATCTTAGCCGGATTCACACACTGATTCCCCCTATTCACAGGATTCACCCTACACCCAACCTGAACAAAAGCCCACTTTGGAGTCATATTCACAGGAGTTAACCTAACCTTTTTCCCACAGCACTTTCTAGGACTAGCCGGAATACCACGACGATACTCTGACTACCCAGATGCCTACACCATTTGAAACACCATATCCTCCATTGGCTCCCTAATCTCCATAACGGCTGTCATTATACTCATGTTCATTATCTGAGAGGCATTTTCTTCTAAGCGTAAAATCCAACAACCTGAACTGACCCCTACAAACATCGAATGAATCCACGGCTGCCCACCCCCTCACCACACCTTTGAAGAACCAGCATATGTTCAAGTCCAAGAAAGGAAGGAATCGAACCTCCTCATGTTGGTTTCAAGCCAACCGCACTAACCACTTATGCTTCTTTCTTATGAGAAGTTAGTAAATCTATTACATGGCCTTGTCAAGACCAAATCACAGGTTAAACCCCTGTACATCTCACGTGGCCAACCCATCCCAACTTGGATTCCAAGACGCATCATCCCCAATCATAGAAGAACTAGTCGAATTCCATGACCACGCTCTAATAGTAGCACTGGCCATCTGCAGCCTAGTCCTATACATTCTAACCCTCATACTCACAGAAAAATTATCCTCCAATACTGTAGATGCCCAAGAAATTGAACTTATCTGGACTATCCTACCCGCCATTGTACTAATCTTACTAGCCCTTCCATCCCTCCAAATCCTATACATAATAGACGAAATTGATGAACCAGATCTAACCCTAAAGGCAATTGGCCATCAATGATACTGATCATATGAATATACAGACTTTAAAGACCTCTCATTTGACTCTTACATAATTCCAACTTCAGAACTACCCACAGGCCATTTCCGACTCCTAGAAGTAGACAACCGAGTTGTAATTCCCATAGAATCCCCTATCCGAGTAATTGTTACCGCTGGAGATGTCCTACACTCTTGAGCAGTCCCCACTCTCGGAGTAAAAACCGACGCTATCCCTGGACGACTCAATCAAACTTCATTCACAGCAACCCGGCCTGGAATTTTTTATGGTCAATGCTCAGAAATCTGTGGAGCTAACCACAGCTACATACCAATCGTAATTGAATCAGCCCCACTCCCATACTTCGAGAATTGATCATCACACCTCTCAAACTAATCATTAAGAAGCTATGCCACAGCACTAGCCTTTTAAGCTAGAAGATAGAGGTTTTACTCCTCCTTAATGATATGCCTCAATTAAATCCTAACCCCTGATTCTTCATCATGACCTCCCTATGAATCATCTTTCTGCTAATCATACAACCTAAATCCTCAACCATGTACTTCCCCAATCCACCATCTCACAAAATTAAATCCACCCTTAAACCCCTACCCTGATACTGACCATGAACTTAACATTCTTTGACCAATTCGCTAGTCCCCAACTCATGGGATTCCCATTAATCATAATCTCCATAATCTTTCCTACTATTCTCTTACCATCCCCCAATAGCCGTTGACTCTCCAACCGCCTGACAACTGTACAACTCTGACTGACTAAATTAATAACCAAACAACTAATAAACCCCCTAAACAAGCCTGGTCATAAATGAGCCCTCATCCTATCTTCACTGATAATCCTCCTTCTCCTAACTAACCTACTTGGGCTACTACCATATACCTTTACTCCCACAACCCAACTATCTATAAATATAGCACTAGCTTTTCCTCTTTGACTCGCTACTATCCTCACCGGACTTCGAAACCAACCCTCCACATCATTAGGCCATATTCTGCCGGAAGGTACCCCAACCCCACTCATTCCTGCCCTAATCCTAATCGAAACTATCAGCCAAATCATTCGTCCCATTGCCCTAGGGGTCCGACTCACCGCAAACTTAACTGCAGGACACTTACTAATCCAACTCACCTCCACCGCTACAATTGCCCTACTACAAATCTTCCCAGCTATATCCATCGTAACCTTCACCATCCTACTCTTACTTACCATTCTAGAATTAGCAGTGGCAATAATCCAAGCCTACGTATTCGTTCTACTTATTAGCTTATACTTACAAGAAAACATCTAATGGCACACCAAGCACACTCATACCACATAGTAGATCCAAGCCCATGACCCATCTTTGGAGCTATTGCAGCCCTCCTTACGACCTCTGGCCTAATCATATGATTTCATTTTAACTCCACCCACTTACTTTCAGTAGGCCTAGTATCCCTAATCCTCATTATAATCCAATGATGACGAGACATTGTCCGAGAAGGAACATTCCAAGGCCATCACACCCCGACCGTCCAAAAGGGCTTACGATACGGAATAGTCCTATTCATTACATCAGAAGCTTTCTTCTTCCTAGGATTTTTCTGAGCATTCTTCCACTCAAGCCTAGCACCTACACCTGAGCTCGGAGGCTTATGACCCCCTACTGGAATTACTCCATTAAACCCTATAGAAGTTCCACTACTCAACACCGCCGTCCTCCTAGCATCCGGAGTCACCGTAACCTGAGCCCATCACAGCATTACCGAATGCAACCGAAAACAGGCTATTCAAGCTATACTATTAACCATCCTCCTTGGATTTTATTTTACCCTACTACAAACCATAGAGTACCACGAAGCTCCATTCTCTATTGCTGATGGAGTTTACGGCTCCACATTCTTTGTAGCAACTGGATTCCACGGATTACACGTAATTATTGGATCCACCTTCCTAACCGTATGTCTTCTCCGCCTTGTCAAATTTCATTTTACATCTAATCATCATTTCGGCTTTGAAGCAGCTGCTTGATACTGACACTTCGTTGATGTAATCTGATTATTCCTCTACATCACCATCTACTGATGAGGATCTTACTCTTCTAGTATAATTATTACAATTGACTTCCAATCTTTAAAATCTGGTTACATCCCAGAGAAGAGTAATAAACATAATTACATTTATACTCCTAGTAACCCTAATCCTCAGCACTCTCCTAACTACTATCAACTTATGACTAGCCCAAATAAGCCCAGACACCGAAAAACTCTCTCCATACGAATGTGGCTTTGATCCCCTAGGATCAGCTCGACTGCCATTCTCGATCCGATTCTTCCTCAGTAGCAATCTTATTCTTACTATTTGACCTAGAAATCGCCCTACTACTCCCTCTCCCATGAGCAATCCAACTCCCCAATCCACTACTCACAATACTATGAACCTCCCTAATTCTACTTCTACTGACCCTCGGATTAGTCTACGAGTGGGTCCAAGGAGGACTTGAATGAGCTGAATAATAGAAAGTTAGTCTAATACAAGACAGCCGACTTCGACTCGGCAAATTACAGCAACTACTGTAACTTTCTCATGTTAGTACACCCCAGCTTCTATTCTGCCTTCATCCTCAGCTGTCTAGGACTAGCCTTTCATCGAACCCACTTCATCTCAGCCCTACTATGCCTAGAAAGCATGATACTCTCACTATACATCGCCCTCTCAATCTGACCAATCCATACCCAAACTCCATCATTCACACTCATCCCCGTACTAATACTAACCTTCTCTGCCTGTGAAGCTGGTACAGGACTCGCCATACTAGTAGCATCAACCCGAACCCACGGCTCAGACCATCTCCACAACCTAAATCTACTACAATGCTAAAAATTATAATCCCTACGATAATACTCATCCCAACAGCCCTACTATCCCCCAAAAACCTCACCTGAACTATTACCACAACCTACAGCTTACTAATCGCTTCCCTTAGCCTACAATGATTGCACCCAACATACTTCCCCTACAAATTTTTAAACCAATGATCAGGTATTGATCAAATCTCAGCCCCACTCCTAGTACTTTCCTGCTGACTTCTTCCACTCATACTTATTGCCAGCCAAAACCACCTTCACCCCGAACCAATGACACGAAAATAATCTTCATCACCACTCTTATTACTATCCAACCCTTTATTCTCCTAGCCTTTTCATCCACAGAACTATCCTTATTTTACATCTCTTTCGAAGCTACCCTAATTCCAACACTAATTTTAATCACACGATGAGGCAACCAACCAGAACGTCTTAGCGCTGGCAT
Source organism: Tinamus guttatus (assembly GCF_059628265.1). Taxonomy (NCBI): domain Eukaryota; kingdom Metazoa; phylum Chordata; class Aves; order Tinamiformes; family Tinamidae; genus Tinamus; species Tinamus guttatus. The sequence goes on from NW_028289977.1 coordinate 12,097, forward strand.
TTATCTTTTATTTTATACCCTAATCAGCTCCCTCCCCCTGCTAATCGCTCTTCTACACCTCCACATACAAACAGGCACACTTCACATACCTACCATAAAACTTCTACATCCCCTATCATCATCGTCATGGACTAACATTCTATCAAGCATAGCACTCTTAACAGCATTTATAGTTAAAGCCCCACTATATGGACTTCACCTATGACTGCCAAAAGCTCATGTAGAAGCTCCCATTGCAGGATCCATACTCCTCGCTGCCCTCCTCCTAAAATTAGGTGGTTATGGTATCATACGAATTACTGCAATTACAGGCCCACTAACTACCTACCTCTCCTACCCGTTCCTTACCCTCGCCCTATGAGGCGCACTAATAACCAGCTCCATCTGCCTACGCCAAACTGATCTAAAATCACTAATCGCATACTCATCTATTAGCCACATAGGCCTCACAATCGCTGCCTGCATAATCCAAACTGAATGATCCTTCTCAGGAGCCATAACCCTTATAATCGCCCATGGCCTCACCTCCTCCATATTATTCTGCCTGGCAAACACAAACTACGAACGTACACACAGTCGTATCCTGATCCTAACCCGAGGCTTACAATCTCTACTCCCCCTCATATGCACATGATGACTTCTAGCCAACCTAACAAACATAGCCCTCCCCCCAACAATCAATCTCATAGCCGAACTTACCATTATAATCAGCCTATTCAAATGATCCCCTTTTACAATCATTCTAACTGGCCTTGCAACCCTACTCACCGCCTCCTACAGCCTGACCATATTCCTCGCTACTCAACGAGGAGCACCTCCCTCTCACATCACCTCAATTCACTGCACAACCACACGAGAACACCTACTAATAACCCTTCACACCTTACCCATACTTCTCTTAATCACTAAACCAGAACTCATTTCAAATTATATATAATGCGAATATAGTTTCAACCCAAACATTAGACTGTGATTCTAAAAATAGAAGTTCAAACCTCCTTATTCGCCAAGGGGCGGTTTAACCAGCAAGAACTGCTAACTCCTGCATCTGAGACTAAACTCTCAGCCCCCTTACTTTTAAAGGATAATAGTAATCCACTGGTCTTAGGAGCCACTAATCTTGGTGCAACTCCAAGTAAAAGTAATAAAAACCTTATTACTCCTTAATACCATAACCCTACTAACACTAACAATCCTCTCTATGCCAATCATTTCCACCCTCATCTTCTCCAATCACAAAAATACCCCTTCAACTATTACTTCCTATGTAAAATCTGCTTTCCTCATCAGTCTCATTCCCATAATCACCTATATGCTCTCCGGAACCAATACAATTACCTCCTACTGACACTGAAATCTCACCACCAACTTCAAGATCCTCATAAGCTTTAAACTCGACCAATATTCCACAGTATTTTTTCCTATCGCCTTATTTGTAACCTGATCAATTATACAATTCGCAACCTGATACATAGCTTCAGACCCCTCTATCACTAAATTCTTCTTATACCTCCTCATATTCCTAATTGCTATACTCGTCCTAACAGTCGCCAACAACATATTCATACTTTTTATCGGCTGAGAAGGAGTAGGCATTATATCCTTTCTCCTAATTGGTTGATGACACGGACGAACTGACGCTAATACTGCCGCCCTCCAAGCAATCATCTACAACCGAATTGGAGATATTGGACTTATTATATGCATAGCCTGACTAGCCTCCTCTATTAACTCATGAGACATCCAACCCCAACACAACAATCAAATCCCCATCCTCCCACTCCTAGGATTAATTATTGCTGCTACCGGCAAATCCGCACAATTTGGTCTTCACCCATGACTCCCTGCTGCCATAGAAGGCCCCACACCAGTATCTGCCCTATTACACTCAAGCACTATAGTTGTAGCCGGCATCTTCCTACTTATTCGCACCCACCCCATGTTCTCCAACTCCCTAACAGCCCTAACCCTGTGCTTATGTTTAGGTGCTATCTCCACTATATTTGCAGCTATCTGCGCATTAACACAAAATGATATTAAAAAAATCATTGCTTTCTCTACATCTAGCCAACTCGGACTAATAATAGTAACCATCGGTCTTAACCTCCCTCAACTAGCATTCCTACACATCTCCACTCACGCCTTCTTCAAAGCCATACTATTCCTATGCTCAGGCTCAATTATCCACAACCTTGCCGGAGAACAAGACATCCGAAAAATAGGTGGATTACAAAAACTTCTCCCCATAACCTCTTCCTGCCTCACCATCGGCAACCTTGCCCTGATCGGCACCCCCTTCTTAGCCGGGTTCTACTCCAAAGACCTTATCATCGAGAGCCTCAACAATTCCTACCTAAACTCTTGAGCCCTACTACTTACATTACTCGCTACATCATTTACAGCTACATACAGTCTACGAATAACTCTTATAGTTCAAACCGGATATTGTCGAATCACCCCTACAGCCCCCATTAACGAAAACATACCTAATATCCTAAACCCCATGACCCGCCTCGCTTTAGGAAGCATTACTGCAGGTATTCTAATCTCATCCAACATACTTCCCACAAAAACACTTCCAATAACAATACCCACCATCATCAAAATTGCCGCTCTCCTAGTCACAATCCTAGGTATCCTCTTAGCCCTAGAACTAACAAACCTAACCCACAACCTTACTCTCCCTAACCAAAATACCCTAATGAACTTCTCTCTAACATTAGGTTACTTCAACCCACTTAGCCACCGAACAACCTCCACTAAACTCCTCAACTCTGGACAAAAAATTGCATCCCACCTAATTGACTTATCATGATGCAAAAAAATCGGACCAGAAGGACTTGCCGATATCCAACTCTTAGCCACAAAATCCTGCACCCCATTACACTCAGGATTAATTAAAACCTACCTAAGCTCCTTTGCCTTGTCAATCTTTATCTTACTTCTACTTAACTAATGGCCCCAAACATCCGAAAATCACACCCCCTACTTAAAATCATCAACAACTCCCTAATTGACCTACCATCCCCCTCAAACATTTCAACCTGATGGAACTTCGGATCCTTACTAGGAATCTGTCTCATTACACAAATCCTAACTGGATTACTACTAGCCACTCACTATACAGCCGACACCTCCCTAGCCTTTCACTCTGTAGCCCATATCTGCCGAGACATCCAATATGGCTGACTTATCCGTAATCTTCACGCAAACGGAGCCTCCTTCTTCTTTATCTGCATCTACTTACATATTGGACGAGGACTATACTATGGCTCATACCTCTACAAAGAGACATGAAATACTGGAGTTATCCTACTCTTTACACTTATAGCCACAGCTTTTGTAGGCTATGTTCTGCCATGAGGACAAATATCCTTCTGAGGAGCTACCGTTATCACTAATCTTCTTTCAGCCATTCCCTACATCGGCCAAACCCTTGTTGAATGAGCCTGAGGAGGATTTTCCGTAGACAACCCCACCCTAACGCGATTCTTCGCCCTTCACTTCCTCTTACCTTTCCTCATCGCAAGCCTCTCAATCATTCACCTAACTTTCCTCCACGAATCCGGCTCTAATAATCCCCTAGGAATCATCTCCCATTGCGACAAAATTCCATTTCACCCCTATTTTACCACAAAAGACATTCTAGGATTCATCTTACTATTTATCCCACTCTTAACCCTCACCTTCTTCTTCCCAAACCTTCTAGGAGACCCAGAAAACTTTACCCCAGCCAATCCACTAACCACACCTCCACATATTAAACCAGAATGATACTTCCTATTTGCATACGCAATTTTACGATCAATCCCCAATAAACTAGGAGGTGTACTGGCCCTAACCGCCTCCATTTTAATCCTCCTCCTCATTCCACTCCTCCACAAATCCAAACTACGCTCCATAACTTTTCGGCCCCTATCTCAAACACTATTCTGACTTCTATTTACCAATCTACTCATCCTAACATGAATCGGGAGCCAACCTGTAGAACATCCATTCATCATTATCGGACAAGTAGCTTCTTTCACCTACTTCCTCACACTACTCTTCCTATTCCCCACCATTGCAACCCTAGAAAACAAAATCCTCTATTAATACTCTAATAGTTTATTAAAACATTGGTCTTGTAAACCAAAAATTGAAGAATTGTTCTTCTTAGAGTATCTTTCCCCCCGCCTAATTACAGAATGGGGGGGGGGGAAGGGGGGGGGGGAAAAATTTAAAGGGAAAGGTAAGGAAAAAGTAAAGGAAGAAAACAGAGGGATAATAAACACTAGAAAACTCACCAACCTCAACATCTCAGAAAGAGAGGACTTAAACCTCTACCTCCAGCTCCCAAAGCTGGTATTCTCCACTAAACTACCTTCTGACTCCCCCACACCTAAACTGCCCGAACTGCCCCACATGACAGACCCCGCACCAACTCCAACACCACAAACAGTGTCAAAAACAAACCTCACCCCGCCACTACAAACATCCCCGCTCCCCAAGAATAAAACATAGCTACTCCACTAAAATCCACTCGGACCACAGCACTCCCCCCACAATCCACCGTTCCTACCCATCACTCCTCTAACCCCACAAAATCTCACACCACC
>NW_028289978.1:0-38535 GCF_059628265.1 Tinamus guttatus
GTGCCAAGACTCGTGCTGCGCACGCTTTGTGGTTGGAGTGAGAAACAGGGTTTCCTTGGTGTTTTCTGCGAAACGCTTTAGCGCCCGTTGGTGCTAGTATGGCGTTTGGGGCTGGATGAAGCGAGAGGCCCCCGTTTGGAGTGAGGGCTGCAAGACGGGGGGGGCATTGCCAAGGGAAGTGTTCTGCTGTGCCAAGACTCGTGCTGCGCACGTTCTTTGTGGTTGGAGTGAGAAACAGGTTCGTTGGTGTTTTCTGGCGAAACGCTTTAGCAGCCCCTTGGTGCTAGTATGGAGTTTGGGGCTGGATGAAGCGGAGAGCCCCGTTTGGAGTGAGGCTGCAAAGGGCATGCCAAGGGAAGTGTTCTGCTGTGCCAAGACTCGTGCTGCGCACGCTTTGTGGTTGGAGTGAGAAACAGGTTCGTTGGTGTTTTCTGCGAAACGCTTAGCAGCCCGTTGGTGCTAGTATGGAGTTAGGGGATGGTTGAAGCGGAGAGCCCCGTTTGGAGTGAGGCTGCAAAGGGCATGCCAAGGGAAGTGTTCTGCTGTGCCAAGACTCGTGCTGCGCACGCTTTGTGGTTGGAGTGAGAAACAAGGTTCCTTGGTGTTTTCTGCGAAACGCTTTAGCAGCCCGTTGGTGCTAGTATGGCGTTCAGGGGATGGATGAGCGGAGAGCCCGTTTGGAGTGAGGCTGCAAAGGGCATGCCAAGGGAAGTGTTCTGCTGTGCCAAGACTCGTGCTGCGCACGCTTTGTGGTTGGAGTGAGAAACAGGTTCCTTGGTGTTTTCTGCGAAACGCTTTAGCAGCCCGTTTGGTGCTAGTATGGAGTCAGGGGCTGGATGAAGCGGAGAGCCCCGTTTGGAGTGAGGCTGCAAAGGGCATGCCAAGGGAAGTGTTCTGCTGTGCCAAGACCTCGTGCTGCGCACGCTTTGTGGTTGGAGAGAGAAACAGGTTCCTTGGTGTTTCTTCTGCGAAACGCTTTAGCAGCCCGTTGGTGCTAGTATGGAGTTAGGGGGCTGGATGAAGCGGAGAGCCCCGTTTGGAGTGAGGCTGCAAAGGGCATGCAAGGGAAGTGTTCTGCTGTGCCAAGACTCGTTGCTGCGCACAGGCTTTGTGGTTGGAGTGAGAAACAGGTTCCTTGGTGTTTTCTGCGAAACGCTTTAGCAGCCCGTTGGTGCTAGTATGGAGTCAGGGGCTGGATGAAGCGGAGAGCCCCGTTTGGAGTGAGGCTGCAAAGGGCATGCCAAGGGAAGTGTTCTGCTGTGCCAAGACTCGTGCTGCGCACGCTTTGTGGTTTGGAGTGAGAAAACAGGTTCCTTGGTGTTTTCTGCGAAACGCTTTAGCAGCCCGTTGGTGCTAGTATGGAGTCAGGGGGCTGGATGAAGCGGAGAGCCCCGTTTGGAGTGAGGCTGCAAAGGGCATGCCAAGGAAGTGTTCTGCTGTGCCAAGACTCGTGCTGCGCACGCTTTGTGGTTGGAGAGAGAAACAGGTTCCTTGGTGTTTTCTGCGAAACGCTTTAGCAGCCCGTTGGTGCTAGTATGGAGTCAGGGGATGGATGAAGCGGAGAGCCCCGTTTGGAGTGAGGCTGCAAAGGGCATGCCAAGGGAAGTGTTCTGCTGTGCCAAGACTCGTGCTGCGCACGCTTTGTGGTTGGAGTGAGAAACAGGTTCCTTGGGTGTTTTCTGCGAAACGCTTTAGCAGCCCGTTGGTGCTAGTATGGAGTCAGGGGGCTGGATGAAGCGGAGAGCCCCGTTTGGAGTGAGGCCTGCAAAGGGCATGGCCAAGGGAAGTGTTCTGCTGTGCCAAGACTCGTGCTGCGCACGCCTTTGTGGTTGGAGTGAGAAACAGGTTCCTTGGTGTTTTCTGCGAAACGCTTTAGGCAGCCCGTTGGTGCTAGTATGGAGTTAGGGGATGGATGAAGCGGAGGAGCCCCGTTTGGAGTGAGGCTGCAAAGGGCATGCCAAGGGAAGTGTTCTGCTGTGCAAAGACTCGTGCTGCGCCACGCCTTTGTGGTTGGAGTGAGAAACAGGTTCCTTGGTGTTTTCTGCGAAACGCTTTAGCAGCCCGTTGGTGCTAGTATGGAGTCAGGGGATGGATGAAGCGGAGAGCCCCGTTTGGAGTGAGGCTGCAAAGGGCATGCCAAGGGAAGTGTTCTGCTGTGCCAAGACTCGTGCTGCGCACGCTTTGTGGTTGGAGTGAGAAACAGGTTCCTTGGTGTTTTCTGCGAAACGCTTTAGCAGCCCGTTGGTGCTAGTATGGAGTCAGGGGCTGGATGAAGCGGAGAGCCCCGTTTGGAGTGAGGCTGCAAAGGGGCATGCCAAGGGGAAGTGTTCCTGCTGTGCCAAGACTCGTGCTGCGCACGCTTTGTGGTTGGAGTGAGAAACAGGTTCCTTGGTGTTTTCTGCGAAAACGCTTTAGCAGCCCGTTGGTGCTAGTATGGAGTCAGGGGCTGGATGAAGCGGAGAGCCCCGTTTGGAGTGAGGCTGCAAAGGGCATGCCAAGGGAAGTGTTCTGCTGTGCCAAGACTCGTGCTGCGCACGCTTTGTGGTTGGAGTGAGAAACAGGTTCCTTGGTGTTTTCTGCGAAACGCTTTAGCAGCCCGTTGGTGCTAGTATGGAGTTAGGGGGCTGGATGAAGCGGAGAGCCCCGTTTGGAGTGAGGCTGCAAAGGGCATGCCAAGGGAAGTGTTCTGCTGTGCCAAGACTCGTGCTGCGCACGCTTTGTGGTTGGAGTGAGAAACAGGTTCCTTGGTGTTTTCTGCGAAACGCTTTAGCAGCCCGTTGGTGCTAGTATTTGGAGTCAGGGGCTGGATGAAGCGGAGAGCCCCGTTTGGAGTGAGGCTGCAAAGGGCATGCCAAGGGGAAGTGTTCTGCTGTGCCAAGACTCGTGCTGCGCACGCTTTGTGGTGGAGTGAGAAACAGGTTCCTTGGTGTTTTCTGCGAAACGCTTTAGCAGCCCGTTGGTGCTAGTATGGAGTCAGGGGCTGATGAAGCGGAGAGCCCCGTTTGGAGTGAGGCTGCAAAGGGCATGCCAAGGGAAGTGTTCTGCTGTGCCAAGACTCGTGCTGCACACGCTTTGTGGTTGGAGTGAGAAACAGGTTCCTTGGTGTTTTCTGCGAAACGCCTAAGCAGCCCGTTGGTGCTAGTATGGAGTCAGGGATGGATGAAGCGGAGAGCCCCGTTTGGAGTGAGGCTGCAAAGGGGCATGCCAAGGGAAGTGTTCTGCTGTGCCAAGACTCGTGCTGCGCACGCTTTGTGGTTGGAGTGAGAAACAGGTTCCTTGGTGTTTTCTGCGAAACGCTTTAGCAGCCCGTTGGTGCTAGTATGGAGTCAGGGGCTGGATGAAGCAGAGAGCCCCGTTTGGAGTGAGGCTGCAAAGGGCATGCCAAGGGAAGTGTTCTGCTGTGCCAAGACTCGTGCTGCGCACGCTTTGTGGTTGGAGTGAGAACAGGTTCCTTGGTGTTTTCTGCGAAACGCTTTAGCAGCCCGTTGGTGCTAGTATGGAGTCAGGGGCTGGATGAAGCGGAGAGCCCCGTTTGGAGTGCGGCTGCAAAGGGCATGCCAAGGGAAGTGTTCTGCTAAGCCAAGACTCGTGCTGCGCACGCTTTGTGGTTGGAGTGAGAAACAGGTTCCTTGGTGTCTTCTGCGGAAACGCTTTAGCAGCCCGTTGCTGCTAGTATGGAGTCAGGGGCTGGATGAAGCGGAGAGCCCCGTTTGGAGTGCGACTGCAAAGGGCATGCCAAGGGAAGTGTTCTGCTGTGCCAAGGAACTCGTGCTGCGCACGCTTTGTGGTTGAGTGAGAAACAGGTTCCTTGGTGTTTTCTGCGAAACGCTTTAGCAGCCCGTTGGTGCTAGTATGGAGTCAGGGGCTGGATGAAGCGGAGAGCCCCGTTTGGGAGTGAGGCTGCAAAGGGCATGCCAAGGGGAAGTGTTCTGCTGTGCCAAGACTCGTGCTGCGCACGCTCGCTTGTGGTTGGAGTGAGAAACAGGTTCCTTGGTGTTTTCTGCGAAACGCTTTAGCAGCCCGTTGGTGCTAGTATGGAGTCAGGGGATGGATGAAGCGGAGAGGCCCGTTTGGAGTGCGGCTGCAAAGGGCATGCCAAGGGAAGTGTTCTGCTGTGCCAAGGACTCGTGCTGCGCACGCTTTGTGGTTGGAGTGAGAAACAGGTTTCCTTGGTGTTTTCTGCGAAACGCTTTAGCAGCCCGTTGGTGCTAGTATGGAGTCAGGGGCTGGATGAAGCGGAGAGCCCCGTTTGGAGTGAGGCTGCAAAGGGCATGGCCAAGGGAAGTGTTCTGCTGTGCCAAGACTCGGTGCTGCGCACGCTTTGTGGTTGGAGTGAGAAACAGGTTCCTTGGTGTTTTCTGCGAAACGCTTTAGCAGCCCGTTGGTGCTAGTATGGAGTCAGGGGCTGGATGAAGCGGAGAGCCCCGTTTGGAGTGAGGCTGCAAAGGGCATGCCAAGGGAGTGTTCTGCTGTGCAAGACTCGTGCTGGCCACGCTTTGTGGTTGGAGAGAGAAACAGGTTCGTTGGTGTTTCTTCTGCGAAACGCTTTAGCAGCCCGTTGGTGCTAGTATGGCGCTTGGGGCTGGATGAAGCGGAGAGCCCCGTTTGGAGTGAGGCTGCAAAGGGCATGCCAAGGGAAGTGTTCTGCTGTGCCAAGACTCGTGCTGCGCACAGCTTTGTGGTTGGAGTGAGAAACAGGTTCCGTTGGTGTTTTCTGCGAAACGCTTTAGCAGCCCGTTGGTGCTAGTATGGAGTCATGGGGCTGGATGAAGCGGGAGAGCCCCGTTTGGAGTGGAGGCTGCAAAGGGCATGCCAAGGGAAGTGTTCTGCTGTGCCAAGACCTCGTGCTGCGCACGCTTTGTGGTTGGAGTGAGAAACAGGTTCCTTGGTGTTTTCTGCGAAACGCTTAGCAGCCCGTTGGTGCTAGTATGGGAGTCAGGGGATGGATGAAGCGGAGAGCCCCGTTTGGAGTGAGGCTGCAAAGGGCATGCCAAGGGAAGTGTTCTGCTGTGCCAAGACTCGTGCTGCGCACGCTTTGTGGTTGGAGTGAGAAACAGGTTCCTTGGTGTTTTCTGCGAAACGCTTTAGCAGCCCGTTGGTGCTAGTATGGAGTCAGGGGCTGGATGAAGCGGGAGAGGCCCCGTTTGGAGTGAGGCTGCAAAGGGCATGCCAAGGGAAGTGTTCTGCTGTGCCAAGACTCGTGCTGCGCACCTGCTTTGTGGTTGGAGTGAGAAACAGGTTCCTTGGTGTTTTCTGCGAAAACGCTTTTAGCAGCCCGTTGGTGCTTGTATGGAGTCAGGGGCTGGATGAAGCGGAGAGCCCCGTTTGGAGTAGGCTGCAAAGGGCATGCCAAGGGAAGTGTTCTGCTGTGCCAAGACTCGGCTGCGCACGCTTTGTGGTTGGAGTGAGAAACAGGTTCCTTGGTGTTTTCTGCGAAAACGCTTTAGCAGCCCGTTGGTGCTAGTATGGAGTCAGGGGATGGATGAAGCGGAGAGCCCCGTTTGGAGTGAGGCTGCAAAAGGGCATGCCAAGGGAAGTGTTCTGCTGTGCCAAGACTCGTGCTGCGCACGCTTTGTGGTTGGAGTGAGAAACAGGTTCCTTGGTGTTTTCTGCGAAACGCTTTAGCAGCCCGTTGGTGCTAGTATGGAGTCAGGGGGCTGGATGAAGCGGAGAGCCCCGTTTGGAGTGAGGCTGCAAAAGGGCATGCAAGGGAAGTGTTCTGCTGTGCCAAGACTCGTGCTGCGCACGCTTTGTGGTTGGAGTGAGAAACAGGTTCCTTGGTGTTTTCTGCGAAACGCTTTAGCAGCCCGTTGGTGCTAGTATGGAGTCAGGGGCTGGATGAAGCGGAGAGCCCCGTTTGGAGTGAGGCTGCAAAGGGCATGCCAAGGGAAGTGTTCTGCTGTGCCAAGACTCGTGCTGCGGCACGCTTTGTGGTTGGAGTGAGAAACAGGTTCCTTGGTGTTTTCTGCTGCAAACGCTTTAGCAGCCCGTTGGTGCTAGGTATGGAGTCAGGGGCTGGATGAAGCGGAGAGCCCCGTTTGGAGTGAGGCTGCAAAGGGCATGCCAAGGGGAAGTGTTCTGCTGTGCCAAGACTCGTGCTGCGCACGCTTTGTGGTTGGAGTGAGAAACAGGTTCCTTGTGTTTTCTGCGAAACGCTTTTAGCAGCCCGTTGGTGCTAGTATGGAGTCAGGGGATGGATGAAGCGGAGAGCCCCGTTTGGAGTGAGGCTGCAAAGGGCATGCCAAGGAAGTGTTCTGCTGTGCCAAGGACTCGTGCTGCGCACGCTTTGTGGTTGGAGTGAGAAACAGGTTCCTTGGTGTTTTCTGCGAAACGCTTTAGCAGCCCGTTGGTGCTGGTATGGAGTCAGGGGCTGGATGAAGCGGGAGAGCCCCGTTTGGAGTGAGGCTGCAAAGGGCATGCCAAGGGAAGTGTTCTGCTGTGCCAAGACTCCTGCTAGCGCACGCTTTGTGGTTGGAGTGAGAAACAGGTTCCTTGGTGTTTTCTGCGAAACGCTTTAGCAGCCCGTTGGTGCTAGTATGGAGTCAGGGGATGGATGAAGCGGAGAGCCCCGTTTGGAGTGAGGCTGCAAAGGGCATGCCAAGGGAAGTGTTCTGCTGTGCCATGACTCGTGCTGCGCACGCTTTGTGGTTGGAGTGAGAAACAGGTTCCTTGGTGTTTTCTGCGAAACGCTTTAGCAGCCGTTGGTGCTAGTATGGAGTCAGGGGCTGGATGAAGCGGAGAGCCCCGTTTGGAGTGAGGCTGCAAAGGGCATGCCAAGGGGAAGTGTTCTGCTGTGCCAAGACTCGTGCTGCGCACGCTTTGTGGTTGGAGTGAGAAACAGGTTCCTTGGTGTTTTCTGCGAAACGCTTTAGCAGCCCGTTGGTGCTAGTATGGAGTCAGGGGCTGGATGAAGCGGAGAGCCCCGTTTGGAGTGAGGCTGCAAAGGGCATGCCAAGGGAAGTGTTCTGCTGTGCCAAGACTCGTGCTGCGCACGCTTTGTGGTTGGAGTGAGAAACAGGTTCCTTGGTGTTTTCTGCGAAACGCTTTAGCAGCCCGTTGGTGCTAGTATGGAGTCAGGGGATGGATGAAGCGGAGAGCCCCGTTTGGAGTGAGGCTGCAAAGGGCATGCCAAGGGAAGTGTTTCTGCTGTGCCAAGACTCGTGCTGCGTACGCTTTGTGGTTGGAGTGAGAAACAGGTTCCTTGGTGTTTTCTGCGAAACGCTTTAGCAGCCCGTTGGTGCTAGTATGGAGTCAGGGGATGGATGAAGCAGGAGAGCCCCCGTTTGGAGTGAGGCTGCAAAGGGCATGCCAAGGGAAGTGTTCTGCTGTGCCAAGGACTCGTGCTGCGCACGCTTTGTGGTTGGAGTGAGAAACAGGTTCCTTTGGTGTTTTCTGCGAAACGCTTTAGCAGCCCGTTGGTGCTAGTATGGAGTCAGGGGATGGATGAAGCGGAGAGGCCCGTTTGGAGTGCGGCTGCAAAGGGCATGCCAAGGGAAGTGTTCTGCTAAGCCAAGACTCGTGCTGCGCACGCTTTGTGGTTGGAGTGAGAAACAGGTTCCTTGGTGTTTTCTGCGAAACGCTTTAGCAGCCCGTTGGTGCTAGTATGGGAGTCAGGGGCTGGATGAAGCGGAGAGCCCCGTTTGGAGTGAGGCTGCAAAGGGCATGCCAAGGGAAGTGTTCTGCTGTGCCAAGACTCGTGCTGCGCACGCTTTGTGGTTGGAGTGAGAAACAGGTTCCTTGGTGTTTTCTGCGAAACGCTTTAGCAGCCCGTTGGTGCTAGTATGGAGTCAGGGGATGGATGAAGCGGAGAGCCCCGTTTGGAGTGAGGCTGCAAAGGGCATGCCAAGGGAAGTGTTCTGCTGTGCCAAGACTCGTGCTGCGCACGCTTTGTGGTTGGAGTGAGAAACAGGTTCCTTGGTGTTTTCTGCGAAACGCTTTAGCAGCCCGTTGGTGCTAGTATGGAGTCAGGGGATGGATGAAGCGGAGAGCCCCGTTTGGAGTGAGGCTGCAAAGGGCATGCAAGGGAAGTGTTCTGCTGTGCCAAGACTCGTGCTGGCGTACGCTTTGTGGTTGGAGTGAGGAACAGGTTCCTTGGTGTTTTCTGCGAAACCGCTTTAGCAGCCCTTTGGTGCTAGTATGGAGGTCAGGGGCTGGATAAGCGGAGAGCCCCGTTTGGAGTGAGGCTGCAAAGGGCATGCCAAGGGAAGTGTTCTGCTGTGCAAGACTCGTGCTGCGCACCGCTTTGTGGTTGGAGTGAGAAACAGGTTCCTTGGTGTTTTCTGCGAAACGCTTTAGCAGCCCGTTGGTGCTAGTATGGAGTCAGGGGTGGATGAAGCGGAGAGCCCCGTTTGGAGTGAGGCTGCAAAGGGCATGCCAAGGGAAGTGGTTCTGCTGTGCCAAGACTCGTGCTGCGCACGCTTTGTGGTTGGAGTGAGAAACAGGTTCCTTGGTGTTTTTCTGCGAAACGCTTTAGGCAGCCCGTTGGTGCTAGTATGGAGTCAGGGGGCTGGATGAAGCGGAGAGCCCCGTTGGAGTGAGGCTGCAAAGGGCATGCCAAGGGAAGTGTTCTGCTGTGCCAAGACTCGTGCTGCGCACAGCTTTGTGGTTGGAGTGAGAAACAGGTTCCTTGGTGTTTTCTGCGAAACGCTTTAGCAGCCCGTTGGTGCTAGTATGGGAGTCAGGGCTGGATGAAGCGGAGAGCCCCGTTTAGGGAGTGAGGCTGCAAAGGGCATGCCAAGGGAAGTGTTCTGCTGTGCCAAGACTCGTGCTGCGCACGCTTTGTGGTTGGAGTGAGAAAACAGGTTCCTTGGTGTTTTCTGCGAAACGCTTTAGCAGCCCGTTGGTGCTAGTATGGAGTCAGGGGATGGATGAAGCGGAGAGCCCCGTTTTGGAGTGAGGCTGCAAAGGGCATGCCAAGGGAAGTGTTCTGCTGTGCCAAGACTCGTGCTGCGCTACGCTTTGTGGTTGGAGTGAGAAACAGGTTCCTTGGTGTTTTCTGCGAAACGCTTTAGCAGCCCGTTGGTGCTAGTATGGAGTCAGGGGCTGGATGAAGCGGAGAGCCCCGTTTGGAGTGAGGCTGCAAAGGGCATGCCAAGGGAAGTGTTCTGCTGTGCCAAGACTCGTGCTGCGCACCGCCTTTGTGGGTTGGAGTGAGAAACAGGTTCCTTGGTGTTTTCTGCGAAACGCTTTAGCAAGCCGTTGGTGCTAGTATGGAGTCAGGGGATGGATGAAGCGGAGAGCCCCGTTTGGAGTGAGGCTGCAAAGGGCATGCCAAGGGAAGTGTTCTGCTGTGCCAAGACTCGTGCTGCGCACTAGCTTTGTGGTTGGAGTGAGAAACAGGTTCCTTGGTGTTTTCTGCGAAACGCTTTAGCAGCCCGTTGGTGCTAGTATGGAGTCAGGGGCTGGATGAAGCGGAGAGCCCCGTTTGGAGTGAGGCTGCAAAGGGCATGCCAAGGGAAGTGTTCTGCTGTGCCAAGACTCGTGCTGCGCACGCTTTGTGGTTGGAGTGAGAAACAGGTTCCTTGGTGTTTTCTGCGAAACGCTTTAGCAGCCCGTTGGTGCTAGTATGGAGTCAGGGGCTGGATGAAGCGAGAGCCCCGTTTGGAGTGAGGCTGCAAAGGGCATGCCAAGGGAAGTGTTCTGCTGTGCCAAGACTCGTGCTGCGCACGCTTGTGGTTGGAGTGAGAAACAGGTTCCTTGGTGTTTTCTGCGAAACGCTTTAGCAGCCCGTTGGTGCTAGTATGGAGTCAGGGGATGGATGAAGCGGAGAGCCCCGTTTGGAGTGAGGCTGCAAAGGGCATGCCAAGGGAAGTGTTCTGCTGTGCCAAGACTCGTGCTGCGTACGCTTTGTGGTTGAGTGAGAAACAGGTTCCTTGGTGTTTTCTGCGAAACGCTTTAGCAGCCCGTTGGTGCTAGTATGGAGTCAGGGGCTGGATGAAGCAGAGAGCCCCGTTTGGAGTGAGGCTGCAAAGGGCATGCCAAGGGAAGTGTTCTGCTGTGCCAAGACTCGTGCTGCGCACGCTTTGTGGTTGAGTGAGAAACAGGTTCCTTGGTGTTTTCTGCGAAACGCTTTAGCAGCCCGTTGGTGCTAGTATGGAGTCAGGGGATGGATGAAGCGGAGAGGCCCGTTTGGAGTGCGGCTGCAAAGGGCATGCCAAGGGAAGTGTTCTGCTAAGCCAAGACTCGTGCTGCGCACGCTTTGTGGTTGGAGTGAGGAAACAGGTTTCCTTGGTGTCTTCTGCGAAACGCTTTAGCAGCCCGTTGGGTGCTAGTATGGAGTCAGGGGCTGGATGAAGCGGAGAGCCCCGTTTGGAGTGCGCTGCAAAGGGCATGCCAAGGGAAGTGTTCTGCTGTGCCAAGACTCGTGCTGCGCACGCTTTGTGGTTGGAGTGAGAAACAGGTTCCTTGGTGTTTTCTGCGAAACGCTTTAGCAGCCCGTTGGTGCTAGTATGGAGTCAGGGGCTGGATGAAGCGGAGAGCCCCGTTTGGAGTGAGGCTGCAAAGGGCATGCCAAGGGAAGTGTTCTGCTGTGCCAAGACTCGTGCTGCGCACGCTTTGTGGTTGGAGTGAGAAACAGGTTCCTTGGTGTTTTCTGCGAATCGCTTTAGCAGCCCGTTGGTGCTAGTATGGAGTCAGGGGATGGATGAAGCGGAGAGCCCGTTTGGAGTGAGGCTGCAAAGGGCATGCCAAGGGGAAGTGTTCTGCTGTGCCAAGACTCGTGCTGCGCACGCTTTGTGGTTGGAGTGAGAAACAGGTTCCTTGGTGTTTTCTGCGAAACGCTTTAGCAGCCCGTTGGTGCTAGTATGGAGTCAGGGGGCTGGATGAAGCGGAGAGCCCCGTTTGGAGTGAGGCTGCAAAGGGCATGCCAAGGGAAGTGTTCTGCTGTGCCAAGACTCGTGCTGCGCACGCTTTGTGGTTGGAGTGAGAAACAGGTTCCTTGGTGTTTTCTGCGAAACGCTTTAGCAGCCGTTGGTGCTAGTATGGAGTCAGGGGCTGGATGAAGCGGAGAGCCCCGTTTGGAGTGAGGCTGCAAAGGGCATGCCAAGGGAAGTGTTCTGCTGTGCCAAGACTCGTGCTGCGCACGCTTTGTGGTTGGAGTGAGAAACAGGTTCCTTGGTGTTTTCTGCGAAACGCTTTAGCAGCCCGTTGGTGCTAGTATGGAGTCAGGGGCTGGATGAAGCGGAGAGCCCCGTTTGGAGTGAGGCTGCAAAGGGCATGCCAAGGGAAGTGTTCTGCTGTGCCAAGACTCGTGCTGCGCACGCTTTGTGGTTGGAGTGAGAAACAGGTTCCTTGGTGTTTTCTGCGAAACGCTTTAGCAGCCCGTTGGTGCTAGTATGGAATCAGGGGATGGATGAAGCGGAGAGCCCCGTTTGGAGTGAGGCTGCAAAGGGCATGCCAAGGGAAGTGTTCTGCTGTGCCAAGACTCGTGCTGCGCACGGCTTTGTGGTTGGAGTGAGAAACAGGTTCCTTGGTGTTTTCTGCGAAACGCTTTAGCAGCCCGTTGGTGCTAGTATGGAGTCAGGGGATGGATGAAGCGGAGAGGCCCGTTTGGAGTGCGGCTGCAAAGGGCATGCCAAGGGAAGTGTTCTGCTAAGCCAAGACTCGTGCTGCGCACGCTTTGTGGTTGGAGTGAGAAACAGGTTCCTTGGTGTCTTCTGCGAAACGCTTTAGCAGCCCGTTGGTGCTAGTATGGAGTCAGGGGCTGGATGAAGCGGAGAGCCCCGTTTGGAGTGCGGCTGCAAAGGGCATGCCAAGGGAAGTGTTCTGCTGTGCCAAGACTCGTGCTGCGCACGCCTTTGTGGTTGGAGTGAGAAACAGGTTCCTTGGTGTTTTCTGCGAAACGCTTTAGCAGCCCGTTGGTGCTAGTATGGAGTCAGGGGCTGGATGAAGCGGAGAGCCCCGTTTGGAGTGAGGCTGCAAAGGGCATGCCAAGGGAAGTGTTCTGCTGTGCCAAGACTCGTGCTGCGCACGCTTTGCTTGGTTGGAGTGAGAAACAGGTTCCTTGGTGTTTTCTGCGAATCGCTTTAGCAGCCCGTTGGTGCTAGTATGGAGTCAGGGGATGGATGAAGCGGAGAGCCCCGTTTGGAGTGAGGCTGCAAAGGGCATGCCAAGGAAGTGTTCTGCTGTGCCAAGACTCGTGCTGCGCACGCTTTGTGGTTGGAGTGAGAAACAGGTTCCTTGGTGTTTTCTGCGAAACGCTTTAGCAGCCCGTTGGTGCTAGTATGGAGTCAGGGGCTGGATGAAGCGGAGAGCCCCGTTTGGAGTGAGGCTGCAAAGGGCATGCCAAGGGAAGTGTTTCTGCTGTGCCAAGACTCGTGCTGCGCACGCTTTGTGGTTGGAGTGAGAAACAGGTTCCTTGGTGTTTTTCTGCGAAACGCTTTAGCAGCCCGTTGGTGCTAGTATGGAGTTAGGGGATGGATGAAGCGGAGAGCCCCGTTTGGAGTGAGGCTGCAAAGGGCATGCCAAGGGAAGTGTTCTGCTGTGCCAAGACTCCTGCTAGGCACGCTTTGTGTTTAGAGTGAGAAACAGGTTCCTTGGTGTTTTCTGCAAAACGCTTTAGCAGCCCGTTGGTGCTAGTATGGAGTCAGGGGCTGGATGAAGCGGAGAGCCCCGTTTGGAGTGAGGCTGCAAAGGGCATGCCAAGGGAAGTGTTCTGCTGTGCCAAGACTCGTGCTGCGCACGCTTTGTGGTTGGAGTGAGAAACAGGTTCCTTGGTGTTTTCTGCGAAACGCTTTAGCAGCCCGTTGGTGCTAGTATGGAGTCAGGGGCTGGATGAAGCGGAGAGCCCCGTTTGGAGTGAGGCTGCAAAGGGCATGCCAAGGGAAGTGTTCTGCTGTGCCAAGACTC
This sequence comes from Tinamus guttatus, assembly GCF_059628265.1. Taxonomy (NCBI): domain Eukaryota; kingdom Metazoa; phylum Chordata; class Aves; order Tinamiformes; family Tinamidae; genus Tinamus; species Tinamus guttatus. The sequence continues at coordinate 12,847 of NW_028289978.1, forward strand.
GTGCTGCGCACGCTTTGTGGTTGGAGTGAGAAACAGGTTCCTTGGTGTTTTCTGCGAAACGCTTTAGCAGCCAGACTGGCTGCTAAAGCGTTTCGCAGAAAACACCAAGGAACCTGTTTCTCACTCCAACCACAAAGCGTGCGCAGCACGAGTCTTGGCACAGCAGAACACTTCCCTTGGCATGCCCTTTGCAGCCTCACTCCAAACGGGGCTCTCCGCTTCATCCAGCCCCCTGACTCCATACTAGCACCAACGGGCTGCTAAAGCGTTTCGCAGAAAACACCAAGGAACCTGTTTCTCACTCCAACCACAAAGCGTGCGCAGCACGAGTCTTGGCACAGCAGAACACTTCCCCTTGGCATGCCCTTTGCAGCCTCACTCCAAACGGGGCTCTCCGCTTCATCCAGCCCCTGACTCCATACTAGCACCAACGGGCTGCTAAAGCGTTTTGCAGAAAACACCAAGGAACCTGTTCTCACTCTAAACACAAAGCGTGCCTAGCAGGAGTCTTGGCACAGCAGAACACTTCCCTTGGCATGCCCTTTGCAGCCTCACTCCAAACGGGGCTCTCCGCTTCATCCATCCCCTAACTCCATACTAGCACCAACGGGCTGCTAAAGCGTTTCGCAGAAAACACCAAGGAACCTGTTTCTCACTCCAACCACAAAGCAGTGCGCAGCACGAGTCTTGCACAGCAGAACACTTCCCTTGGCATGCCCTTTGCAGCCTCACTCCAAACGGGGCTCTCCGCTTCATCCAGCCCCTGACTCCATACTAGCACCAACGGGCTGCTAAAGCGTTTCGCAGAAAACACCAAGGAACCTGTTTCTCACTCCAACCACAAAGCGTGCGCAGCACGAGTCTTGGCACAGCAGAACACTTCCCTTGGCATGCCCTTTGCAGCCTCACTCCAAACGGGGCTCTCCGCTTCATCCATCCCCTGACTCCATACTAGCACCAACGGGCTGCTAAAGCGATTCGCAGAAAACACCAAGGAACCTGTTTCTCACTCCAACCACAAAGCGTGCGCAGCACGAGTCTTGGCACAGCAGAACAACTTCCCTTGGCATGCCCCTTTGCAGCCTCACTCCAAACGGGGCTCTCCGCTTCATCCAGCCCCTGACTCCATACTAGCACCAACGGGCTGCTAAAGCGTTTCGCAGAAAACACCAAGGAACCTGTTTCTCACTCCAACCACAAAGCAGTGCGCAGCACGAGTCTTGGCACAGCAGAACACTTCCCTTGGCATGCCCTTTGCAGCCGCACTCCAAACGGGGCTCTCCGCTTCATCCAGCCCTGACTCCATACTAGCACCAACGGCTGCTAAAGCGTTTCGCAGAAGACACCAAGGAACCTGTTTCTCACTCCAACCACAAAGCTGTGCGCAGCACGAGTCTTGGCTTAGCAGAACACTTCCCTTGGCATGCCCTTTGCAGCCGCACTCCAAACGGGCCTCTCCGCTTCATCCATCCCCTGACTCCATACTAGCACCAACGGGCTGCTAAAGCGTTTCGCAGAAAACACCAAGGAACCTGTTTTCTCACTCCAACCACAAAGCGTGCGCAGCACGAGTCTTGGCACAGCAGAACACTTCCCTTGGCATGCCCTTTGCAGCCCTCACTCCAAACGGGGCTCTCCGCTTCATCCATCCCCTGATTCCATACTAGCACCAACGGGCTGCTAAAGCGTTTCGCAGAAAACACCAAGGAACCTGTTTCTCACTCCAACCACAAAGCGTGCGCAGCACGAGTCTTGGCACAGCAGAACACTTCCTTGGCATGCCCTTTGCAGCCTCACTCCAAACGGGGCTCTCCGCTTCATCCAGCCCCTGACTCCATACTAGCACCAACGGGCTGCTAAAGCGTTTCGCAGGAAAACACCAAGGAACCTGTTTCTCACTCCAACCACAAAGCGTGCGCAGCACGAGTCTTGGCACAGCAGAACACTTCCCTTGGCATGCCCTTTGCAGCCTCACTCCAAACGGGGCTCTCCGCTTCATCCAGCCCCTGACTCCATACTAGCACCAACGGGCTGCTAAAGCGTTTCGCAGAAAACACCAAGGAACCTGTTTTCTCACTCCAACCACAAAAGCGTGCGCAGCACGAGTCCTTGGCACAGCAGAACACTTCCCTTGGCATGCCCTTTGCAGCCTCACTCCAAACGGGGCTCTCCCGCTTCATCCAGCCCCTGACTCCATACTAGCACCAACGGGCTGCTAAAGCGTTTCGCAGAAAACACCAAGGAACCTGTTTCTCACTCCAACCACAAAGCGTGCGCAGCACGAGTCTTGGCACAGCAGAACACTTCCCTTGGCATGCCCTTTGCAGCCTCACTCCAAACGGGGCTCTCCGCTTCATCCATCCCCTGACTCCATACTAGCACCAACGGGGCTGCTAAAGCGATTCGCAGAAAACACCAAGGAACCCTGTTTCTCACTCCAACCACAAAAGCGTGCGCAGCACGAGTCTTGGCACAGCAGAACACTTCCCTTGGCATGCCCCTTTGCAGCCTCACTCCAAACGGGGCTCTCCGCTTCATCCAGCCCCTGACTCCATACTAGCACCAACGGGCTGCTAAAGCGTTTTCGCAGAAAACACCAAGGAACCTGTTTCTCACTCCAACCACAAAGCGTGCGCAGCACGAGTCTTGGCACAGCAGAACACTTCCCTTGGCATGCCCTTTGCAGCCGCACTCCAAACGGGGCTCTCCGCTTCATCCAGCCCCTGACTCCATACTAGCACCAACGGGCTGCTAAAGCGTTTCGCAGAAGACACCAAGGAACCTGTTTCTCACTCCAACCACAAAGCGTGCGCAGCACGAGTCTTGGCTTAGCAGAACACTTCCCTTGGCATGCCCTTTGCAGCCGCACTCCAAACGGGCCTCTCCGCTTCATCCATCCCCTGACTCCATACTAGCACCAACGGGCTGCTAAAGCGTTTCGCAGAAAACACCAAGGAACCTGTTTCTCACTCCAACCACAAAGCGTGCGCAGCACGAGTCTTGGCACAGCAGAACACTTCCCTTGGCATGCCCTTTGCAGCCTCACTCCAAACGGGGCTCTCTGCTTCATCCAGCCCCTGACTCCATACTAGCACCAACGGGCTGCTAAAGCGTTTCGCAGAAAACACCAAGGAACCTGTTTCTCACTCCAACCCACAAAGCGTACGCAGCACGAGTCTTGGCACAGCAGAACACTTCCCTTGGCATGCCCTTTGCAGCCTCACTCCAAACGGGGCTCTCCGCTTCATCCATCCCCTGACTCCATACTAGCACCAACGGGCTGCTAAAGCGTTTCGCAGAAAACACCAAGGAACCTGTTTCTCACTCCAACCACAAAGCGGTGCGCAGGCACGAGTCTTGGCACAGCAGAACACTTCCCTTGGCATGCCCTTTGCAGCCTCACTCCAAACGGGGCTCTCCGCTTCATCCAGCCCCTGACTCCATACTAGCACCAACGGGCTGCTAAAGCGTTTCGCAGAAAACACCAAGGAACCTGTTTCTCACTCCAACCACAAAGCGTGCGCAGCACGAGTCTTGGCACAGCAGAACACTTCCCTTGGCATGCCCTTTGCAGCCTCACTCCAAACGGGGCTCTCCGCTTCATCCAGCCCCTGACTCCATACTAGCACCAACGGGCTGCTAAAGCGTTTCGCAGAAAACACCAAGGAACCTGTTTCTCACTCCAACCACAAAGCGTGCGCAGCACGAGTCTTGGCACAGCAGAACACTTCCCTTGGCATGCCCTTTGCAGCCTCACTCCAAACGGGGCTCTCCGCTTCATCCATCCCCTGACTCCATACTAGCACCAACGGGCTGCTAAAGCGTTTCGCAGAAAACACCAAGGAACCTGTTTCTCACTCCAACCACAAAGCGTGCGCAGCACGAGTCTTGGCACAGCAGAAACACTTCCCTTGGCATGCCCTTTGCAGCCTCACTCCAAACGGGGCTCTCCGCTTCATCCAGCCCCTGACTCCATACTAGCACCAACGGGCTGCCTAAAGCGTTTCGCAGAAAACACCAAGGAACCTGTTTCTCACTCCAACCACAAAGCGTACGCAGCACGAGTCTTGGCACAGCAGAACACTTCCCTTGGCATGCCCTTTGCAGCCTCACTCCAAACGGGGCTCTCCGCTTCATCCATCCCCTGACTCCATACTAGCACCAACGGGCTGCTAAAGCGTTTCGCAGAAAACACCAAGGAACCTGTTTCTCACTCCAACCACAAAGCGGTGCGCAGCACGAGTCTTGGCACAGCAGAACACTTCCCTTGGCATGCCCTTTGCAGCCTCACTCCAAACGGGGCTCTCCGCTTCATCCAGCCCCTGACTCCATACTAGCACCAACGGGCTGCTAAAGCGTTTCGCAGAAAACACCAAGGAACCTGTTTTCTCACTCCAACCACAAAGCGTGCGCAGCACGAGTCTTGGCACAGCAGAACACTTCCCTTGGCATGCCCTTTGCAGCCTCACTCCAAACGGGGCTCTCCGCTTCATCCAGCCCCCTGATCTCCATACTAGCACCAACGGGCTGCTAAAGCGTTTCGCAGAAAACACCAAGGAACCTGTTTCTCACTCCAACCACAAAGCGTGCGCAGCACGAGTCTTGGCACAGCAGAACACTTCCCTTGGCATGCCCTTTGCAGCCTCACTCCAAAACGGGGCTCTCCGCTTCATCCATCCCCTGACTCCATACTAGCACCAACGGGCTGCTAAAGCGTTTCGCAGGAAAACACCAAGGAACCTGTTTCTCACTCCAACCACAAAGCGTGCGCAGCACGAGTCTTGGCACAGCAGAACACTTCCCTTGGCATGCCCTTTGCAGCCTCACTCCAAACGGGGCTCTCCGCTTCATCCAGCCCCTGACTCCATACTAGCACCAACGGGCTGCTAAAGCGTTTCGCAGAAAACACCAAGGAACCTGTTCCTCACTCCAACCACAAAGCGTACGCAGCACGAGTCTTGGCACAGCAGAACACTTCCCTTGGCATGCCCTTTGCAGCCTCACTCCAAACGGGGCTCTCCGCTTCATCCATCCCCTGACTCCATACTAGCACCAACGGGCTGCTAAAGCGTTTCGCAGAAAACACCAAGGAACCTGTTTCTCACTCCAACCACAAAGCGTGCGCAGCACGAGTCTTGGCACAGCAGAACACTTCCCTTGGCATGCCCTTTGCAGCCTCACTTCCAAACGGGGCTCTCCGCTTCATCCATCCCCTGATTCCATACTAGCACCAACGGGCTGCTAAAGCGTTTCGCAGAAAACACCAAGGAACCTGTTTCTCACTCCAACCACAAAGCAGTGCGCAGCACGAGTCTTGGCACAGCAGAACACTTCCCTTGGCATGCCCTTTGCAGCCTCACTCCAAACGGGGCTCTCCGCTTCATCCAGCCCCTGACTCCATACTAGCACCAACGGGCTGCTAAAGCGTTTCGCAGAAAACACCAAGGAACCTGTTTCTCACTCCAACCACAAAGCCCAGTGCGCAGCACGAGTCTTGGCTTAGCAGAACACTTCCCTTGGCATTGCCCTTTGCAGCGCACTCCAAACGGGCCTCTCCGCTTCATCCATCCCCTGACTCCATACTAGCACCAACGGGCTGCTAAAGCGTTTCGCAGAAAACACCAAGGAACCTGTTTCTCACTCCAACCACAAAGCGTGCGCAGCACGAGTCTTGGCACAGCAGAACACTTCCCTTGGCATGCCCTTTGCAGCCTCACTCCAAACGGGGCTCTCTGCTTCATCCATCCCCTGACTCCATACTAGCACCAACGGGCTGCTAAAGCGTTTCGCAGAAAACACCAAGGAACCTGTTTCTCACTCCAACCACAAAGCGTACGCAGCACGAGTCTTGGCACAGCAGAACACTTCCCTTGGCATGCCCTTTGCAGCCTCACTCCAAACGGGGCTCTCCGCTTCATCCATCCCCTGACTCCATACTAGCACCAACGGGTTCTGCTTAAAGCGTTTCGCAGAAAACACCAAGGAACCTGTTTCTCACTCCAACCACAAAGCGTGCGCAGCACGAGTCTTGGCACAGCAGAACACTTCCCTTGGCATGCCCTTTGCAGCCTCACTCCAAACGGGGCTCTCCGCTTCATCCAGCCCCTGACTCCATACTAGCACCAACGGGCTGCTAAAGCGTTTCGCAGAAAACACCAAGGAACCTGTTTCTCACTCCAACCACAAAGCGTGCGCAGCACGAGTCTTGGCACAGCAGAACACTTCCCTTGGCATGCCCTTTGCAGCCTCACTCCAAACGGGGCTCTCCGCTTCATCCAGCCCCTGACTCCATACTAGCACCAACGGGCTGCTAAAGCGTTTCGCAGAAAACACCAAGGAACCTGTTTCTCACTCCAACCACAAAGCGTGCGCAGCACGAGTCTTGGCACAGCAGAACACTTCCCTTGGCATGCCCTTTGCAGCCTCACTCCAAACGGGGCTCTCCGCTTCATCCATCCCCTGACTCCATACTAGCACCAACGGGCTGCTAAAGCGTTTCGCAGAAAACACCAAGGAAACCTGTTTCTCACTCCAACCACAAAGCGTGCCTAGCAGGAGTCTTGGCACAGCAGAACACTTCCCTTGGCATGCCCTTTGCAGCCTCACTCCAAACGGGGCTCTCCGCTTCATCCAGCCCCTGACTCCATACCAACACCAACGGGCTGCTAAAGCGTTTCGCAGAAAACACCAAGGAACCTGTTTCTCACTCCAACCACAAAGCGTGCGCAGCACGAGTCTTGGCACAGCAGAACACTTCCCTTGGCATGCCCCTTTGCAGCCTCACTCCAAACGGGGCTCTCCGCTTCATCCATCCCCTGACTCCATACTAGCACCAACGGGCTGCTAAAGCGTTTCGCAGAAAACACCAAGGAACCTGTTTCTCACTCCAACCACAAAGCGTGCGCAGCACGAGTCTTGGCACAGCAGAACACTTCCCTTGGCATGCCCTTTGCAGCCTCACTCCAAACGGGGCTCTCCGCTTCATCCAGCCCCTGACTCCATACTAGCACCAACGGGCTGCTAAAGCGTTTCGCAGAAAACACCAAGGAACCTGTTTTCTCACTCCAACCACAAAGCGTGCGCAGCACGAGTCTTGGCACAGCAGAACACTTCCCTTGGCATGCCCTTTGCAGCCTCACTCCAAACGGGGCTCTCCGCTTCATCCAGCCCCTGACTCCATACTAGCACCAACGGGCTGCTAAAGCGTTTCGCAGAAAACACCAAGGAACCTGTTTCTCACTCCAACCACAAAGCGTGCGCAGCACGAGTCTTGGCACAGCAGAACACTTCCTTGGGCATGCCCTTTGCAGCCTCACTCCCAAACGGGGCTCTCCGCTTCATCCAGCCCCTGACTCCATACTAGCACCAACGGGCTGCTAAAGCGTTTCGCAGAAAACACCAAGGAACCTGTTTCTCACTCCAACCACAAAGCTGTGCGCAGCACGAGTCTTGGCACAGCAGAACACTTCCCTTGGCATGCCCTTTGCAGCCTCACTCCAAACGGGGCTCTCCGCTTCATCCATCCCCTGACTCCATACTAGCACCAACGGGCTGCTAAAGCGTTTCGCAGAAAACACCAAGGAACCTGTTTCTCACTCCAACCACAAAGCGTGCGCAGCACGAGTCCTTGGCACAGCAGAACACTTCCCTTGGCATGCCCTTTGCAGCCTCACTCCAAACGGGGCTCTCCGCTTCATCCAGCCCCTGACTCCATACCAACACCAACGGGCTGCTAAAGCGTTTCGCAGAGAAAACACCAAGGAACCTGTTTCTCACTCAACCACAAAGCGTGCGCAGCCACGAGTCTTGGCACAGCAGAACACTTCCCTTGGCATGCCCTTTGCAGCCTCACTCCAAACGGGGGCTCTCCGCTTCATCCAGCCCCTGACTCCATACTAGCACCAACGGGCTGCTAAAGCGTTTCGCAGAAAACACCAAGGAACCTGTTTCTCACTCCAACCACAAAGCGTGCGCAGCACGAGTCTTGGCACAGCAGAACACTTCCCTTGGCATGCCCTTTGCAGCCTCACTCCAAACGGGGCTCTCCGCTTCATCCATCCCCTGACTCCATACTAGCACCAACGGGCTGCTAAAGCGTTTCGCAGAAAACACCAAGGAACCTGTTTCTCTCTCCAACCACAAAGCGGTGCGCAGCACGAGTCTTGGCACAGCAGAACACTTCCCTTGGCATGCCCTTTGCAGCCTCACTCCAAACGGGGCTCTCCGCTTCATCCAGCCCCTGACTCCATACTAGCACCAACGGGCTGCTAAAGCGTTTCGCAGAAAACACCAAGGAACCTGTTTCTCACTCCAACCACAAAGCGTGCGCAGCACGAGTCTTGGCACAGCAGAACACTTCCCTTGGCATGCCCTTTGCAGCCTCACTCCAAACGGGGCTCTCCGCTTCATCCAGCCCCAAACGCCATACTAGCACCAACGGGCTGCTAAAGCGTTTCGCAGAAAACACCAACGAACCTGTTTCTCACTCCAACCACAAAGCGTGCGCAGCACGAGTCTTGGCACAGCAGAACACTTCCCTTGGCATGCCCTTTGCAGCCTCACTCCAAACGGGGCTCTCCGCTTCATCCAGCCCCTGACTCCATACTAGCACCAACGGGCTGCTAAAGCGTTTCGCAGAAAACACCAAGGAACCTGTTTCTCACTCCAACCACAAAGCGTGCGCAGCACGAGTCTTGGCACAGCAGAACACTTCCCTTGGCATGCCCTTTGCAGCCTCACTCCAAACGGGGCTCTCCGCTTCATCCAGCCCCTGACTCCATACTAGCACCAACGGGCTGCTAAAGCGTTTCGCAGAAAACACCAAGGAACCTGTTTCTCACTCCAACCACAAAGCGTGCGCAGCACGAGTCTTGGCACAGCAGAACACTTCCCTTGGCATGCCCTTTGCAGCCGCACTCCAAACGGGCCTCTCCGCTTCATCCATCCCCTGACTCCATACTAGCACCAACGGGCTGCTAAAGCGTTTCGCAGAAAACACCAAGGAACCTGTTTCTCACTCCAACCACAAAGCGTGCGCAGCACGAGTCTTGGCACAGCAGAACACTTCCCTTGGCATGCCCTTTGCAGCCTCACTCCAAACGGGGCTCTCCGCTTCATCCAGCCCCTGACTCCATACTAGCACCAACGGGCTGCTAAAGCGTTTCGCAGAAAACACCAAGGAACCTGTTTTCTCACTCCAACCACAAAGCGTGCGCAGCACGAGTCTTGGCACAGCAGAACACTTCCCTTGGCATGCCCTTTGCAGTCGCACTCCAAACGGGGCTCTCCGCTTCATCCAGCCCCTGACTCCATACTAGCAGCAACGGGCTGCTAAAGCGTTTCGCAGAAGACACCAAGGAACCTGTTTCTCACTTCTCACTCCAACCACAAAGCGTGCGCAGCACGAGTCTTGGCTTAGCAGAACACTTCCCTTGGCATGCCCTTTGCAGCCGCACTCCAAACGGGGCTCTCCGCTTCATCCAGCCCCTGACTCCATACTAGCACCAACGGGCTGCTAAAGCGTTTCGCAGAAAACACCAAGGAACCTGTTTCTCACTCCAACCACAAAGCGTGCGCAGCACGAGTCTTGGCACAGCAGAACACTTCCCTTGGCATGCCCTTTGCAGCCTCACTCCAAACGGGGCTCTCTGCTTCATCCAGCCCCTGACTCCATACTAGCACCAACGGGCTGCTAAAGCGTTTCGCAGAAAACACCAAGGAACCTGTTTCTCACTCCAACCACAAAGCGTGCGCAGCACGAGTCTTGGCACAGCAGAACACTTCCCTTGGCATGCCCTTTGCAGCCTCACTCCAAACGGGGCTCTCCGCTTCATCCATCCCCTGACTCCATACTAGCACCAACGGGCTGCTTAGGCGTTTCGCAGAAAACACCAAGGAACCTGTTTCTCACTCCAACCACAAAGCGTGTGCAGCACGAGTCTTGGCACAGCAGAACACTTCCCTTGGCATGCCCTTTGCAGCCTCACTCCAAACGGGGCTCTCCGCTTCATCCAGCCCCTGACTCCATACTAGCACCAACGGGCTGCTAAAGCGTTTCGCAGAAAACACCAAGGAACCTGTTTCTCACTCCAACCACAAAGCGTGCGCAGCACGAGTCTTGGCACAGCAGAACACTTCCCTTGGCATGCCCTTTGCAGCCTCACTCCAAACGGGGCTCTCCGCTTCATCCAGCCCCTGACTCCATACTAGCACCAACGGGCTGCTAAAGCGTTTCGCAGAAAACACCAAGGAACCTGTTTCTCACTCCAACCACAAAGCGTGCGCAGCACGAGTCTTGGCACAGCAGAACACTTCCCTTGGCATGCCCTTTGCAGCCTCACTCCAAACGGGGCTCTCCGCTTCATCCAGCCCCTAACTCCATACTAGCACCAACGGGCTGCTAAAGCGTTTCGCAGAAAACACCAAGGAACCTGTTTCTCACTCCAACCACAAAGCGTGCGCAGCACGAGTCTTGGCACAGCAGAACACTTCCCTTGGCATGCCCTTTGCAGCCTCACTCCAAACGGGGCTCTCCGCTTCATCCAGCCCCTGACTCCATACTAGCACCAACGGGCTGCTAAAGCGTTTCGCAGAAAACACCAAGGAACCTGTTTCTCACTCCAACCACAAAGCGTGCGCAGCACGAGTCTTGGCACAGCAGAACACTTCCCTTGGCATGCCCTTTGCAGCCTCACTCCAAACGGGGCTCTCCGCTTCATCCAGCCCCTGACTCCATACTAGCACCAACGGGCTGCTAAAGCGTTTCGCAGAAAACACCAAGGAACCTGTTTCTCACTCCAACCACAAAGCGTGCGCAGCACGAGTCTTGGCACAGCAGAACACTTCCCTTGGCATGCCCTTTGCAGCCTCACTCCAAACGGGGCTCTCCGCTTCATCCATCCCCTGACTCCATACTAGCACCAACGGGCTGCTAAAGCGTTTCGCAGAAAACACCAAGGAACCTGTTTCTCACTCCAACCACAAAGCGTGCGCAGCACGAGTCTTTGCACAGCAGAACACTTCCCTTGGCATGCCCTTTGCAGCCTCACTCCAAACGGGGCTCTCCGCTTCATCCATCCCCTAACTCCATACTAGCACCAACGGGCTGCTAAAGCGTTTCGCAGAAAACACCAAGGAACCTGTTTCTCACTCCAACCACAAAGCGTGCGCAGCACGAGTCTTGGCACAGCAGAACACTTCCCTTGGCATGCCCTTTGCAGCCTCACTCCAAACGGGGCTCTCCGCTTCATCCAGCCCCTGACTCCATACTAGCACCAACGGGCTGCTAAAGCGTTTCGCAGAAAACACCAAGGAACCTGTTTCTCACTCCAACCACAAAGCGTGCGCAGCACGAGTCTTGGCACAGCAGAACACTTCCCTTGGCATGCCCTTTGCAGCCTCACTCCAAACGGGGCTCTCCGCTTCATCCATCCCCTGACTCCATACTAGCACCAACGGGCTGCTAAAGCGTTTCGCAGAAAACACCAAGGAACCTGTTTCTCTCTCCAACCACAAAGCGTGCGCAGCACGAGTCTTGGCACAGCAGAACACTTCCCTTGGCATGCCCTTTGCAGCCTCACTCCAAACGGGGCTCTCCGCTTCATCCAGCCCCTGACTCCATACTAGCACCAACGGGCTGCTAAAGCGTTTCGCAGAAAACACCAAGGAACCTGTTTCTCACTCCAACCACAAAGCGTGCGCAGCACGAGTCTTGGCACAGCAGAACACTTCCCTTGGCATGCCCTTTGCAGCCTCACTCCAAACGGGGCTCTCCGCTTCATCCAGCCCCTGACTCCATACTAGCACCAACGGGCTGCTAAAGCGTTTCGCAGAAAACACCAAGGAACCTGTTTCTCACTCCAACCACAAAGCGTGCGCAGCACGAGTCTTGGCACAGCAGAACACTTCCCTTGGCATGCCCTTTGCAGCCTCACTCCAAACGGGGCTCTCCGCTTCATCCAGCCCCTAACTCCATACTAGCACCAACGGGCTGCTAAAGCGTTTCGCAGAAAACACCAAGGAACCTGTTTCTCTCTCCAACCACAAAGCGTGCGCAGCACGAGTCTTGGCACAGCAGAACACTTCCCTTGGCATGCCCTTTGCAGCCTCACTCCAAACGGGGCTCTCCGCTTCATCCAGCCCCTGACTCCATACTAGCACCAACGGGCTGCTAAAGCGTTTCGCAGAAAACACCAAGGAACCTGTTTCTCACTCCAACCACAAAGCGTGCGCAGCACGAGTCTTGGCACAGCAGAACACTTCCCTTGGCATGCCCTTTGCAGCCTCACTCCAAACGGGGCTCTCCGCTTCATCCATCCCCTGACGCCATACTAGCACCAACGGGCTGCTAAAGCGTTTCGCAGAAAACACCAAGGAACCTGTTTCTCACTCCAACCACAAAGCGTGCGCAGCACGAGTCTTGGCACAGCAGAACACTTCCCTTGGCATGCCCTTTGCAGCCTCACTCCAAACGGGGCTCTCCGCTTCAACCATCCCCTAACTCCATACTAGCACCAACGGGCTGCTAAAGCGTTTCGCAGAAAACACCAAGGAACCTGTTTCTCACTCCAACCACAAAGCGTGCGCAGCACGAGTCTTGGCACAGCAGAACACTTCCCTTGGCATGCCCTTTGCAGCCTCACTCCAAACGGGGCTCTCCGCTTCATCCAGCCCCTAACTCCATACTAGCACCAAGGGGCTGCTAAAGCGTTTCGCAGAAAACACCAACGAACCTGTTTCTCACTCCAACCACAAAGCGTGCGCAGCACGAGTCTTGGCACAGCAGAACACTTCCCTTGGCATGCCCTTTGCAGCCTCACTCCAAACGGGGCTCTCCGCTTCATCCAGCCCCAAACGCCATACTAGCACCAACGGGCTGCTAAAGCGTTTCGCAGAAAACACCAAGGAACCTGTTTCTCACTCCAACCACAAAGCGTGCGCAGCACGAGTCTTGGCACAGCAGAACACTTCCCTTGGCATGCCCTTTGCAGCCTCACTCCAAACGGGGCTCTCCGCTTCATCCAGCCCCTGACTCCATACTAGCACCAACGGGCTGCTAAAGCGTTTCGCAGAAAACACCAAGGAACCTGTTTCTCACTCCAACCACAAAGCGTGCGCAGCACGAGTCTTGGCACAGCAGAACACTTCCCTTGGCATGCCCTTTGCAGCCTCACTCCAAACGGGGCTCTCCGCTTCATCCAGCCCCTGACTCCATACTAGCACCAACGGGCTGCTAAAGCGTTTCGCAGAAAACACCAAGGAACCTGTTTCTCACTCCAACCACAAAGCGTGCGCAGCACGAGTCTTGGCACAGCAGAACACTTCCCTTGGCATGCCCTTTGCAGCCGCACTCCAAACGGGCCTCTCCGCTTCATCCATCCCCTGACTCCATACTAGCACCAACGGGCTGCTAAAGCGTTTCGCAGAAAACACCAAGGAACCTGTTTCTCACTCCAACCACAAAGCGTGCGCAGCACGAGTCTTGGCACAGCAGAACACTTCCCTTGGCATGCCCTTTGCAGCCTCACTCCAAACGGGGCTCTCCGCTTCATCCAGCCCCTGACTCCATACTAGCACCAACGGGCTGCTAAAGCGTTTCGCAGAAAACACCAAGGAACCTGTTTCTCACTCCAACCACAAAGCGTGCGCAGCACGAGTCTTGGCACAGCAGAACACTTCCCTTGGCATGCCCTTTGCAGTCGCACTCCAAACGGGGCTCTCCGCTTCATCCAGCCCCTGACTCCATACTAGCACCAACGGGCTGCTAAAGCGTTTCGCAGAAGACACCAAGGAACCTGTTTCTCACTCCAACCACAAAGCGTGCGCAGCACGAGTCTTGGCTTAGCAGAACACTTCCCTTGGCATGCCCTTTGCAGCCGCACTCCAAACGGGCCTCTCCGCTTCATCCAGCCCCTGACTCCATACTAGCACCAACGGGCTGCTAAAGCGTTTCGCAGAAAACACCAAGGAACCTGTTTCTCACTCCAACCACAAAGCGTGCGCAGCACGAGTCTTGGCACAGCAGAACACTTCCCTTGGCATGCCCTTTGCAGCCTCACTCCAAACGGGGCTCTCCGCTTCATCCAGCCCCTGACTCCATACTAGCACCAACGGGCTGCTAAAGCGTTTCGCAGAAAACACCAAGGAACCTGTTTCTCACTCCAACCACAAAGCGTGCGCAGCACGAGTCTTGGCACAGCAGAACACTTCCCTTGGCATGCCCTTTGCAGCCTCACTCCAAACGGGGCTCTCCGCTTCATCCAGCCCCTAACTCCATACTAGCACCAACGGGCTGCTAAAGCGTTTCGCAGAAAACACCAAGGAACCTGTTTCTCACTCCAACCACAAAGCGTGCGCAGCACGAGTCTTGGCACAGCAGAACACTTCCCTTGGCATGCCCTTTGCAGCCTCACTCCAAACGGGGCTCTCCGCCTCATCCAGCCCCTGACTCCATACTAGCACCAACGGGCTGCTAAAGCGTTTCGCAGAAAACACCAAGGAACCTGTTTCTCACTCCAACCACAAAGCGTGCGCAGCACGAGTCTTGGCACAGCAGAACACTTCCCTTGGCATGCCCTTTGCAGCCTCACTCCAAACGGGGCTCTCCGCTTCATCCAGCCCCTGACTCCATACTAGCACCAACGGGCTGCTAAAGCGTTTCGCAGAAAACACCAAGGAACTTGTTTCTCACTCCAACCACAAAGCGTGCGCAGCACGAGTCTTGGCACAGCAGAACACTTCCCTTGGCATGCCCCACTCCAAACGGGGCTCTCCGCTTCATCCAGCCCCTAACTCCATACTAGCACCAACGGGCTGCTAAAGCGTTTCGCAGAAAACACCAAGGAACCTGTTTCTCTCTCCAACCACAAAGCGTGCGCAGCACGAGTCTTGGCACAGCAGAACACTTCCCTTGGCATGCCCTTTGCAGCCTCACTCCAAACGGGGCTCTCCGCTTCATCCATCCCCTGACTCCATACTAGCACCAACGGGCTGCTAAAGCGTTTCGCAGAAAACACCAAGGAACCTGTTTCTCACTCCAACCACAAAGCGTGCGCAGCACGAGTCTTGGCACAGCAGAACACTTCCCTTGGCATGCCCTTTGCAGCCTCACTCCAAACGGGGCTCTCCGCTTCATCCATCCCCTAACTCCATACTAGCACCAACGGGCTGCTAAAGCGTTTCGCAGAAAACACCAAGGAACCTGTTTCTCACTCCAACCACAAAGCGTGCGCAGCACGAGTCTTGGCACAGCAGAACACTTCCCTTGGCATGCCCTTTGCAGCCTCACTCCAAACGGGGCTCTCCGCTTCATCCAGCCCCTAACTCCATACTAGCACCAACGGGCTGCTAAAGCGTTTCGCAGAAAACACCAACGAACCTGTTTCTCACTCCAACCACAAAGCGTGCGCAGCACGAGTCTTGGCACAGCAGAACACTTCCCTTGGCATGCCCTTTGCAGCCTCACTCCAAACGGGGCTCTCCGCTTCATCCATCCCCTGACGCCATACTAGCACCAACGGGCTGCTAAAGCGTTTCGCAGAAAACACCAAGGAACCTGTTTCTCACTCCAACCACAAAGCGTGCGCAGCACGAGTCTTGGCACAGCAGAACACTTCCCTTGGCATGCCCTTTGCAGCCTCACTCCAAACGGGGCTCTCCGCTTCATCCATCCCCTGACTCCATACTAGCACCAACGGGCTGCTAAAGCGTTTCGCAGAAGACACCAAGGAACCTGTTTCTCACTCCAACCACAAAGCGTGCGCAGCACGAGTCTTGGCACAGCAGAACACTTCCCTTGGCATGCCCTTTGCAGCCTCACTCCAAACGGGGCTCTCCGCTTCATCCATCCCCTAACTCCATACTAGCACCAAGGGGCTGCTAAAGCGTTTCGCAGAAAACACCAAGGAACCTGTTTCTCACTCCAACCACAAAGCGTGCGCAGCACGAGTCTTGGCACAGCAGAACACTTCCCTTGGCATGCCCTTTGCAGCCTCACTCCAAACGGGGCTCTCCGCTTCATCCATCCCCTGACGCCATACTAGCACCAACGGGCTGCTAAAGCGTTTCGCAGAAAACACCAAGGAACCTGTTTCTCACTCCAACCACAAAGCGTGCGCAGCACGAGTCTTGGCACAGCAGAACACTTCCCTTGGCATGCCCTTTGCAGCCTCACTCCAAACGGGGCTCTCCGCTTCATCCAGCCCCTGACTCCATACTAGCACCAACGGGCTGCTAAAGCGTTTCGCAGAAAACACCAAGGAACCTGTTTCTCACTCCAACCACAAAGCGTGCGCAGCACGAGTCTTGGCACAGCAGAACACTTCCCTTGGCATGCCCTTTGCAGCCTCACTCCAAACGGGGCTCTCCGCTTCATCCATCCCCTGACTCCATACTAGCACCAACGGGCTGCTAAAGCGTTTCGCAGAAAACACCAAGGAACCTGTTTCTCACTCCAACCACAAAGCGTGCGCAGCACGAGTCTTGGCACAGCAGAACACTTCCCTTGGCATGCCCTTTGCAGCCGCACTCCAAACGGGGCTCTCCGCTTCATCCAGCCCCTGACTCCATAGTAGCACCAACGGGCTGCTAAAGCGTTTTGCAGAAGACACCAAGGAACCTGTTTCTCACTCCAACCACAAAGCGTGCGCAGCACGAGTCTTGGCTTAGCAGAACACTTCCCTTGGCATGCCCTTTGCAGCCGCACTCCAAACGGGCCTCTCCGCTTCATCCATCCCCTGACTCCATACTAGCACCAACGGGCTGCTAAAGCGTTTCGCAGAAAACACCAAGGAACCTGTTTCTCACTCCAACCACAAAGCGTGCGCAGCACGAGTCTTGGCACAGCAGAACACTTCCCTTGGCATGCCCTTTGCAGCCTCACTCCAAACGGGGCTCTCCGCTTCATCCATCCCCTGACTCCATACTAGCACCAACGGGCTGCTAAAGCGTTTCGCAGAAAACACCAAGGAACCTGTTTCTCACTCCAACCACAAAGCGTACGCAGCACGAGTCTTGGCACAGCAGAACACTTCCCTTGGCATGCCCTTTGCAGCCTCACTCCAAACGGGGCTCTCCGCTTCATCCATCCCCTGACTCCATACTAGCACCAACGGGCTGCTAAAGCGTTTCGCAGAAAACACCAAGGAACCTGTTTCTCACTCCAACCACAAAGCGTGCGCAGCACGAGTCTTGGCACAGCAGAACACTTCCCTTGGCATGCCCTTTGCAGCCTCACTCCAAACGGGGCTCTCCGCTTCATCCAGCCCCTGACTCCATACTAGCACCAACGGGCTGCTAAAGCGTTTCGCAGAAAACACCAAGGAACCTGTTTCTCACTCCAACCACAAAGCGTGCGCAGCACGAGTCTTGGCACAGCAGAACACTTCCCTTGGCATGCCCTTTGCAGCCTCACTCCAAACGGGGCTCTCCGCCTCATCCATCCCCTGACTCCATACTAGCACCAACGGGCTGCTAAAGCGTTTCGCAGAAAACACCAAGGAACCTGTTTCTCACTCCAACCACAAAGCGTGCGCAGCACGAGTCTTGGCACAGCAGAACACTTCCCTTGGCATGCCCTTTGCAGCCTCACTCCAAACGGGGCTCTCCGCTTCATCCAGCCCCTGACTCCATACTAGCACCAACGGGCTGCTAAAGCGTTTCGCAGAAAACACCAAGGAACCTGTTTCTCACTCCAACCACAAAGCGTGCGCAGCACGAGTCTTGGCACAGCAGAACACTTCCCTTGGCATGCCCTTTGCAGCCTCACTCCAAACGGGGCTCTCCGCTTCATCCAGCCCCTGACTCCATACTAGCACCAACGGGCTGCTAAAGCGTTTCGCAGAAAACACCAAGGAACCTGTTCCTCACTCCAACCACAAAGCGTGCGCAGCACGAGTCTTGGCACAGCAGAACACTTCCCTTGGCATGCCCTTTGCAGCCTCACTCCAAACGGGGCTCTCCGCTTCATCCATCCCCTGACTCCATACTAGCACCAACGGGCTGCTAAAGCGTTTCGCAGAAAACACCAAGGAACCTGTTTCTCACTCCAACCACAAAGCGTGCGCAGCACGAGTCTTGGCACAGCAGAACACTTCCCTTGGCATGCCCTTTGCAGCCTCACTCCAAACGGGGCTCTCCGCTTCATCCAGCCCCTGACTCCATACTAGCACCAACGGGCTGCTAAAGCGTTTCGCAGAAAACACCAAGGAACCTGTTTCTCACTCCAACCACAAAGCGTGCGCAGCACGAGTCTTGGCACAGCAGAACACTTCCCTTGGCATGCCCTTTGCAGCCTCACTCCAAACGGGGCTCTCCGCTTCATCCATCCCCTGACTCCATACTAGCACCAACGGGCTGCTAAAGCGTTTCGCAGAAAACACCAAGGAACCTGTTTCTCACTCCAACCACAAAGCGTGCGCAGCACGAGTCTTGGCACAGCAGAACACTTCCCTTGGCATGCCCTTTGCAGCCTCACTCCAAACGGGGCTCTCCGCTTCATCCATCCCCTAACTCCATACTAGCACCAACGGGCTGCTAAAGCGTTTCGCAGAAAACACCAAGGAACCTGTTTCTCACTCCAACCACAAAGCGTGCGCAGCACGAGTCTTGGCACAGCAGAACACTTCCCTTGGCATGCCCTTTGCAGCCTCACTCCAAACGGGGCTCTCCGCTTCATCCAGCCCCTGACTCCATACTAGCACCAACGGGCTGCTAAAGCGTTTCGCAGAAAACACCAAGGAACCTGTTTCTCACTCCAACCACAAAGCGTGCGCAGCACGAGTCTTGGCACAGCAGAACACTTCCCTTGGAATGCCCCACTCCAAACGGGGCTCTCCGCTTCATCCAGCCCCTAACTCCATACTAGCACCAACGGG
Source organism: Tinamus guttatus (assembly GCF_059628265.1). Lineage (NCBI taxonomy): Eukaryota > Metazoa > Chordata > Aves > Tinamiformes > Tinamidae > Tinamus > Tinamus guttatus. The sequence continues at coordinate 31,719 of NW_028289978.1, forward strand.
CTGCTAAAGCGTTTCGCAGAAAACACCAAGGAACCTGTTTCTCTCTCCAACCACAAAGCGTGCGCAGCACGAGTCTTGGTACAGCAGAACACTTCCCTTGGCATGCCCTTTGCAGCCTCACTCCAAACGGGGCTCTCCGCTTCATCCAGCCCCTGACTCCATACTAGCACCAACGGGCTGCTAAAGCGTTTCGCAGAAAACACCAAGGAACCTGTTTCTCACTCCAACCACAAAGCGTGCGCAGCACGAGTCTTGGCACAGCAGAACACTTCCCTTGGCATGCCCTTTGCAGCCTCACTCCAAACGGGGCTCTCCGCTTCATCCATCCCCTGACTCCATACTAGCACCAACGGGCTGCTAAAGCGTTTCGCAGAAAACACCAAGGAACCTGTTTCTCACTCCAACCACAAAGCGTGCGCAGCACGAGTCTTGGCACAGCAGAACACTTCCCTTGGCATGCCCTTTGCAGCCTCACTCCAAACGGGGCTCTCCGCTTCATCCATCCCCTGACGCCATACTAGCACCAACGGGCTGCTAAAGCGTTTCGCAGAAAACACCAAGGAACCTGTTTCTCACTCCAACCACAAAGCGTGCGCAGCACGAGTCTTGGCACAGCAGAACACTTCCCTTGGAATGCCCCACTCCAAACGGGGCTCTCCGCTTCATCCAGCCCCTAACTCCATACTAGCACCAACGGGCTGCTAAAGCGTTTCGCAGAAAACACCAAGGAACCTGTTTCTCTCTCCAACCACAAAGCGTGCGCAGCACGAGTCTTGGCACAGCAGAACACTTCCCTTGGCATGCCCTTTGCAGCCTCACTCCAAACGGGGCTCTCCGCTTCATCCATCCCCTGACTCCATACTAGCACCAACGGGCTGCTAAAGCGTTTCGCAGAAAACACCAAGGAACCTGTTTCTCACTCCAACCACAAAGCGTGCGCAGCACGAGTCTTGGCACAGCAGAACACTTCCCTTGGCATGCCCTTTGCAGCCTCACTCCAAACGGGGCTCTCCGCTTCATCCATCCCCTGACTCCATACTAGCACCAACGGGCTGCTAAAGCGTTTCGCAGAAAACACCAAGGAACCTGTTTCTCACTCCAACCACAAAGCGTGCGCAGCACGAGTCTTGGCACAGCAGAACACTTCCCTTGGCATGCCCTTTGCAGCCTCACTCCAAACGGGGCTCTCCGCTTCATCCATCCCCTGACGCCATACTAGCACCAACGGGCTGCTAAAGCGTTTCGCAGAAAACACCAAGGAACCTGTTTCTCACTCCAACCACAAAGCGTGCGCAGCACGAGTCTTGGCACAGCAGAACACTTCCCTTGGCATGCCCTTTGCAGCCTCACTCCAAACGGGGCTCTCCGCTTCATCCATCCCCTGACTCCATACTAGCACCAACGGGCTGCTAAAGCGTTTCGCAGAAAACACCAAGGAACCTGTTTCTCACTCCAACCACAAAGCTGTGCGCAGCACGAGTCTTGGCACAGCAGAACACTTCCCTTGGCATGCCCTTTGCAGCCTCACTCAAACGGGGCTCTCCGCTTCATCCAGCCCCTGACTCCATACTAGCACCAACGGGCTGCTAAAGCGTTTCGCAGAAACACCAAGGAACCTGTTTTCTCTCTCCAACCACAAAGCGTGCGCAGCACGAGTCTTGGCACAGCAGAACACTTCCCTTGGCATGCCCTTTGCAGCCTCACTCCAAACGGGGCTCTCCGCTTCATCCAGCCCCTGACTCCATACTAGCACCAACGGGCTGCTAAAGCGTTTCGCAGAAAACACCAAGGAACCTGTTTCTCACTCCAACCACAAAGCTGTGCGCAGCACGAGTCTTGGCACAGCAGAACACTTCCCTTGGCATGCCCTTTGCAGCCTCACTCCAAACGGGGCTCTCCGCTTCATCCATCCCCTGACGCCATACTAGCACCAACGGGCTGCTAAAGCGTTTCGCAGAAAACACAAGGAACCTGTTTCTCACTCCAACCACAAAGCGTGCGCAGCACGAGTCTTGGCACAGCAGAACACTTCCCTTGGCATGCCCTTTGCAGCCTCACTCCAAACGGGGCTCTCCGCTTCATCCATCCCTGACTCCATACTAGCACCAACGGGCTGCTAAAGCGTTTCGCAGAAAACACCAAGGAACCTGTTTCTCACTCCAACCACAAAGCGTGCGCAGCACGAGTCTTGGCACAGCAGAACACTTCCCTTGGCATGCCCTTTGCAGCCTCACTCCAAACGGGGCTCTCCGCTTCATCCATCCCCTGACTCCATACTAGCACCAACGGGCTGCTAAAGCGTTTCGCAGAAAACACCAAGGAACCTGTTTCTCACTCCAACCACAAAGCGTGCGCAGCACGAGTCTTGGCACAGCAGAACACTTCCCTTGGCATGCCCTTTGCAGCCTCACTCCAAACGGGGCTCTCCGCTTCATCCAGCCCCTGACTCCATACTAGCACCAACGGGCTGCTAAAGCGTTTCGCAGAAAACACCAAGGAACCTGTTTCTCACTCCAACCACAAAGCGTGCGCAGCACGAGTCTTGGCACAGCAGAACACTTCCCTTGGAATGCCCCACTCCAAACGGGGCTCTCCGCTTCATCCAGCCCCTAACTCCATACTAGCACCAACGGGCTGCTAAAGCGTTTCGCAGAAAACACCAAGGAACCTGTTTCTCTCTCCAACCACAAAGCGTGCGCAGCACGAGTCTTGGCACAGCAGAACACTTCCCTTGGCATGCCCTTTGCAGCCTCACTCCAAACGGGGCTCTCCGCTTCATCCAGCCCCTGACTCCATACTAGCACCAACGGGCTGCTAAAGCGTTTCGCAGAAAACACCAAGGAACCTGTTTCTCACTCCAACCACAAAGCGTGCGCAGCACGAGTCTTGGCACAGCAGAACACTTCCCTTGGCATGCCTTTGCAGCCTCACTCCAAACGGGGCTCTCCGCTTCATCCATCCCCTGACGCCATACTAGCACCAACGGGCTGCTAAAGCGTTTCGCAGAAAACACCAAGGAACCTGTTTCTCACTCCAACCACAAAGCGTGCGCAGCACGAGTCTTGGCACAGCAGAACACTTCCCTTGGCATGCCCTTTGCAGCCTCACTCCAAACGGGGCTCTCCGCTTCATCATCCCCTGACTCCATACTAGCACCAACGGGCTGCTAAAGCGTTTCGCAGAAAACACCAAGGAACCTGTTTCTCACTCCAACCACAAAGCGTGCGCAGCACGAGTCTTGGCACAGCAGAACACTTCCCTTGGCATGCCCTTTGCAGCCTCACTCCAAACGGGGCTCTCCGCTTCATCCATCCCTGACTCCATACTAGCACCAACGGGCTGCTAAAGCGTTTCGCAGAAAACACCAAGGAACCTGTTTCTCACTCCAACCACAAAGCGTGCGCAGCACGAGTCTTGGCACAGCAGAACACTTCCCTTGGCATGCCCTTTGCAGCCTCACTCCAAACGGGGCTCTCCGCTTCATCCAGCCCCTGACTCCATACTAGCACCAACGGGCTGCTAAAGCGTTTCGCAGAAAACACCAAGGAACCTGTTTCTCACTCCAACCACAAAGCGTGCGCAGCACGAGTCTTGGCACAGCAGAACACTTCCCTTGGAATGCCCCACTCCAAACGGGGCTCTCCGCTTCATCCAGCCCCTAACTCCATACTAGCACCAACGGGCTGCTAAAGCGTTTCGCAGAAAACACCAAGGAACCTGTTTCTCTCTCCAACCACAAAGCGTGCGCAGCACGAGTCTTGGCACAGCAGAACACTTCCCTTGGCATGCCCTTTGCAGCCTCACTCCAAACGGGGCTCTCCGCTTCATCCAGCCCTGACTCCATACTAGCACCAACGGGCTGCTAAAGCGTTTCGCAGAAAACACCAAGGAACCTGTTTCTCACTCCAACCACAAAGCGTGCGCAGCACGAGTCTTGGCACAGCAGAACACTTCCCTTGGCATGCCCTTTGCAGCCTCACTCCAAACGGGGCTCTCCGCTTCATCCATCCCCTGACTCCATACTAGCACCAACGGGCTGCTAAAGCGTTTCGCAGAAAACACCAAGGAACCTGTTTCTCACTCCAACCACAAAGCGTGCGCAGCACGAGTCTTGGCACAGCAGAACACTTCCTTGGCATGCCCTTTGCAGCCTCACTCCAAACGGGGCTCTCCGCTTCATCCATCCCTGACTCCATACTAGCACCAACGGGCTGCTAAAGCGTTTCGCAGAAAACACCAAGGAACCTGTTTCTCACTCCAACCACAAAGCGTGCGCAGCACGAGTCTTGGCACAGCAGAACACTTCCCTTGGCATGCCCTTTGCAGCCTCACTCCAAACGGGGCTCTCCGCTTCATCCAGCCCCTGACTCCATACTAGCACCAACGGGCTGCTAAAGCGTTTCGCAGAAAACACCAAGGAACCTGTTTCTCACTCCAACCACAAAGCGTGCGCAGCACGAGTCTTGGCACAGCAGAACACTTCCCTTGGCATGCCCTTTGCAGCCTCACTCCAAACGGGGCTCTCCGCTTCATCCAGCCCCTGACTCCATACTAGCACCAACGGGCTGCTAAAGCGTTTCGCAGAAAACACCAAGGAACCTGTTTCTCACTCCAACCACAAGCGTGCGCAGCACGAGTCTTGCACAGCAGAACACTTCCCTTGGAATGCCCCACTCCAAACGGGGCTCTCCGCTTCATCCAGCCCCTAACTCCATACTAGCACCAACGGGCTGCTAAAGCGTTTCGCAGAAAACACCAAGGAACCTGTTTCTCTCTCCAACCACAAAGCGTGCGCAGCACGAGTCTTGGCACAGCAGAACACTTCCCTTGGCATGCCCTTTGCAGCCTCACTCCAAACGGGGCTCTCCGCCTTCATCCAGCCCCTGACTCCATACTAGCACCAACGGGCTGCTAAAGCGTTTCGCAGAAAACACCAAGGAACCTGTTTCTCACTCCAACCACAAAGCTGTGCGCAGCACGAGTCTTGGCACAGCAGAACACTTCCCTTGGCATGCCCTTTGCAGCCTCACTCCAAACGGGGCTCTCCGCTTCATCCATCCCCTGACGCCATACTAGCACAAACGGGCTGCTAAAGCGTTTCGCAGAAAACACCAAGGAACCTGTTTCTCACTCCAACCACAAAGCGTGCGCAGCACGAGTCTTGGCACAGCAGAACACTTCCCTTGGCATGCCCTTTGCAGCCTCACTCCAAACGGGGCTCTCCGCTTCATCCATCCCCTGACTCCATACTAGCACCAACGGGCTGCTAAAGCGTTTCGCAGAAAACACCAAGGAACCTGTTTCTCACTCCAACCACAAAGCGTGCGCAGCACGAGTCTTGGCACAGCAGAACACTTCCCTTGGCATGCCCTTTGCAGCCTCACTCCAAACGGGGCTCTCCGCTTCATCCATCCCCTGACTCCATACTAGCACCAACGGGCTGCTAAAGCGTTTCGCAGAAAACACCAAGGAACCTGTTTCTCACTCCAACCACAAAGCGTGCGCAGCACGAGTCTTGGCACAGCAGAACACTTCCCTTGGCATGCCCTTTGCAGCCTCACTCCAAACGGGCTCTCCGCTTCATCCAGCCCTGACTCATACTAGCACCAACGGGCTGCTAAAGCGTTTCGCAGAAAACACCAAGGAACCTGTTTCTCACTCCAACCACAAAGCGTGCGCAGCACGAGTCTTGGCACAGCAGAACACTTCCCTTGGCATGCTTGCAGCCTCACTCCAAACGGGGCTCTCCGCTTCATCCAGCCCTGACTCCATACTAGCACCAACGGGCTGCTAAAGCGTTTCGCAGAAAACACCAAGGAACCTGTTTCTCACTCCAACCACAAAGCGTGCGCAGCACGAGTCCTTGGCACAGCAGAACACTTCCCTTGGCATGCCCTTTGCAGCCTCACTCCAAACGGGGCTCTCCGCTTCATCCATCCCCTGACTCCATACTAGCACCAACGGGCTGCTAAAGCGTTTCGCAGAAAACACCAAGGAACCTGTTTCTCACTCCAACCACAAAGCGTGCGCAGCACGAGTCTTGGCACAGCAGAACACTTCCCTTGGCATGCCCTTTGCAGCCTCACTCCAAACGGGGCTCTCCGCTTCATCCAGCCCCTGACTCCATACTAGCACCAACGGGCTGCTAAAGCGTTTCGCAGAAAACACCAAGCAACCTGTTTCTCACTCCAACCACAAAGCGTGCGCAGCACGAGTCTTGGCACAGCAGAACACTTCCCTTGGCATGCCCTTTGCAGCCTCACTCCAAACGGGGCTCTCGCTTCATCCATCCCCTGACTCCATACTAGCACCAACGGGCTGCTAAGCGTTTCGCAGAAAACACCAAGGAACCTGTTTCTCACTCCAACCACAAAGCGTGCGCAGCACGAGTCTGGCACAGCAGAACACTTCCCTTGGCATGCCCCTCTTTGCAGCCTCACTCCAAACGGGGCTCTCCGCTTCATCCATCCCCTGACTCCATACTAGCACCAACGGCTGCTAAAGCGTTTCGCAGAAAACACCAAGAACCTGTTTCTCACTCAACCACAAAGCGTGCGCAGCACGAGTCTTGCACAGCAGAACACTTCCCTTTGCATGCCCTTTGCAGCCTCACTCCAAACGGGGCTCTCCGCTTCATCCATCCCTGACTCCATACTAGCACCAACGGGCTGCTAAAGCGTTCGCAGAAACACCAAGGAACCTGTTTCTCACTCCAACCACAAAGCGTGGCGCAGCACGAGTCTTGGCGACAGCAGAACACTTCCCTTGGCATGCCCTTTGCAGCCTCACTCCAAACGGGCTCTCCGCTTCATCCATC
>NW_028289979.1:0-52500 GCF_059628265.1 Tinamus guttatus
CCCATAGGACCCCCTAGAGCTCCCCTAGGACCCCTCAGAGTTCCCCTAGGACCCTCTATAACCCTCCTAGGGCCCCCTAGAGCTCCCATAGGACCCCCTATAGCCCCGATAGAACCCCCTAGAGCTTCTTTAGGATTCTCTATAGTCCCCATAGGATGCCCTAGAGCTCCCATAGGGCCCCCTAGAGCTCCCCTAGGACCCACTGTAGTCCCCATAGGGCCCCCTAGAGCCCCCACAGGACCCCCTATAGCCCCCATAGGACCCCCTAGAGCTCCTATAGACCCCCTAGAGCTCCTATAGGACCCCCGATAGCCCCCATAGGACCCCTAGAACTCCCCCAGCGTGCCCTATAACCACCATAGAACCCCCTATAGCCCCCCTAGGACACCCAGTTCTGCCCTAGGACCCCCTATAGCCCCATCGGGCCCCCTATAGCAACCATAGGACCCACTATAGCCCCCATAGGGCCCCCTAGAGACCCCACGGGTACCCCGGAGCTCCCCTACGACCCCCTATAGCCCCCACCGGGCCTCCTAGAGCTCCCATAGGACGCTTAGAGCTCCCCTAGGGCCCCCTATAACCACCATAGGATGCCCTATAGCCCCCATAGGGCCCCCTAGAGTTCCCCTAGGATCCCCTAGAGCTCCCCTAGGACCCCCAAAAGCCCCCATAGGACCCCCTAGAACTCCCATAGGACCCCCTATAACCCTCATAGGGCCGCCTAGAGCTCCCATAGGGCCCCCTATAGCCCCCACTGGAGCCCCAGAGCTCCCATAGAACCCCCTAATGTCCCCATAGGACCCCCTAGAGCTCTACGGGACGCCGTAGAGCTCCCCTAGGACCCCCTATAACCCCCATAGGGCCCCCTAGAACTCCCATAGGACCCCCTAGAGCCCCCATAGGAACCCCTAGAGCTGCTATAGCCCCCCTAGAGCTCCTACAGGATCCCCTATAGTCCCCATAGGATGCCCTAGAGCTCCCATAGGGCACACTATAACCACCATAATACCCTCTATAGCCCCCATAGGATGCCCTATAGCCCCCATAGGGCCCCCTGGAGCTCCCCTAGGACTGCCAGAGCTCCCCTATAGCCCCCATAGGGCCTCCTAGAAGTCCCCTAGGACCCCCTAGAGCTCCCCCAGGACCCCCTAGAACTCCCATAGGACCCCCTAGAACTCCTATAGCCCCCCTAGACCTCCTATAGGACACTCTATAGTGCACATAGGATGCCCTAGAGCGCCCATAGGGTCCCCTATAACCACCATAGGACCACCTATAGCCCACATAGGACCCCCTAGAGCCTCCACAGGACCCCCAGAGATCCCCTAGGGCCCCCTATAAGCACGATAGGACCCTCTATAGCCCCCATAGGACCCACTAGAGCTCCTATAGACCACCTAGAGCTCCTATAGGACCGCCTATAGACCCCATAGGATGCCCTAGAGCTCCCATAGGGCACACTATAACCACCATAATACCCTCTATAGCCCCCATAGGATCCCCTAGAACTCCCCCAGCGCGCCCTATAACCACCATAGGACCCTCTATAGCCCCCCTATGACCCCCAGAGCTCCTATAGGACCCCCTAGAGCCCCCTATGGCCCCCTAGACCTCCCTTAGGGCCCCCAAGAGCTCCCCTAGGATCCCCTATGACCCCCACAGGGCCCCCTAGAGCTCCCCTGGGACCCCCGATAGCCCCCAGAGAGCCTCCTAGAGCTCCCATAGGACCCCCTATGGCCCCCATAGGAACTCCTAGAGCTCTTATGGCCCCCTAGAGCTCCTATAGGATCCCCTATAGTCCCCATAGGATGCCCTAGAGCTCCCATAGGGCCACCTATAACCACCATAGGACCCCCTAGAGACCCCAAGGGATACCCACAGCTCCCCTAGGACCCCCTATAGCCCCCATACAACCCCCTAGAGCTCCCCTAGGACCGTCAGAGCTCCCATAGGACCCCCTATAGCTCCCCTAGGACCCCCTAGAGCTCCCCTAGGACCCCCAGAGCTCCCAATTGGACCCCCTATAGCCCCCATAGGGCCCCGTAGAGCTCCCTTAGTGCCCCCGATACCCACCATAGGACACTCTATAGCCCCCATACGACCCCCTAGACCTCCCATAGTACCGCCTATAGCTCCCAGAGGAACTCCTAGAGCTCCTATTGCCCCCCTAGAGCTCCTATATAATCCCCTATATTCCCCATAGAATGCCCTAAAGCTCCCATAGGGCCCCCTATAACCATCATAGGACCCCTTATTGCCCCCATAGGGCACCCTAGAGATCCCCTACGACACCCTACAGCCTGCATAGGACCCCTTAGGGCTCCCCTAGGACCCCCTATAACCCCCCTAGGACCCCCTAGAGCCCCCATATGACCCCCTAGAGCTCCTATAGCCCCCTATAACCTCCTATATGACCCTCTATAGTCCCCATAGGATGCCCTAGAGCTCCCCTAGGACCCCCCAGAGCTCGCCTAGGACCCCCTTTAACCCCCATAGGACCCCCTAGAGCTCCCATAGGACCCCCTATGGCCCCCATAGGAACCCCTAGAGCTCTTATGGCCCCCTAGAGCTCCTATAGGATCTCCTATAGTCCCCATAGGATGCCCTAGAGTCCCCACAGGGCCCCCAGAGCTCCCCTAGGGCCCCCTATAACCACCATAGGACCTTCTATAGCCCCCATAGGACCCCCTAGAGATCCTATAACTCCCCCAGAGCCCCCATAGGATCCCCTAGAGCTCCCCTAGGACCCTCCAGAGCTCCCATAGGACCCCCTAGAGCTCCCATAGGACCCCCTAGAGCCCCCATAGGACCCCCTAGAGCTCCTATAGGAGCCCTAAACCGCCTATATGACCCTCGATAGTCCCCATAGGATCCCCTAGAGCTCCCATAGGGTCCCCTATAACCTCCATAGGACCCACTATAGCCCCCCTAGATCCCCCAGAGGACCCCCAGAGCTCCCCTAGGACCCCCTATAGCCCCCATAGGACTCCCTAGAACTCCTATAGGCCCCCTATACCTCCTATAGGACCCTCTATAGTGCCCATTGGATGCCCTAGAGCTCCCATAGGGCACACTATAACCACGATAGGACCCTCTATAGTGCCCATAGGATCCCCTAGAACTCCCCCAGCACGCCCTATAACCACCATAGGACTCCCTATAGCCCCCCTAGGATCCCCAGATCTCCCCTAGGACCCCCTATAGCCCCCATAGGACCCCCTAGAGCTCCCCTAGGACCCCCAGAGCTCCCATAGGACTCCCTATAGCCCCCATTGGGCCCCCTAGAGCTCCCTTAGGGCCCCGTAGAGCCACCATAGGACCCCCTATAGCCCCCATAGGGCCCCCTAGAGACCCCACGGGATCCCCAGAGCTCCCCTACGAACCCCTATAGACCCCACCGGGCCGGGAGCACCTATAGAGCTCCCATAGGATGCCCTAGAGCTCCCCTAGGACCCCCAATAGCCTGGCTGCTTCTGCATTCCTGTTCTGGGCTTCCCTGGCCCCTTTCTGCCGCAGTCAGTGGCACCTGCTTTTTTCCAGAGCATAAATGCTGCATGGTTGTGTGTTTGTAGGGTTTACTGGCTGGGGAGAGCGCGCGTGTGTGCACGTGTCTTGTGTGGGGCAGGTTGTGTGTAGTCCAGTTAGCAGGCAGAATAGAATAATTTAGCCCTGAAACATTTTGGGGGGATTCACTAATTAAAACAAACTTTCTTTATATACTGTTTTTGTCTTTCCTTTTTTTTTAATGCAGCCTGTGAGTAATTTTAGTCTGCATTTCTGCACTGTTCAGGTGATAGCTTGGTTCCTGAAGCCTTCAGAAGCAGCTGCCTGCTTCCAACCAGGTATGTTGCACATGTGAGCACATCTATATGAGAAAGGCCCAACCATTAGGATTTGTTTTTACACTGTAATAGAGGCGATGGGGGTTGAGTAAAATAATAATTAAAGGTATTCTGGAAACTAGAGCAGTCTCTTCCCTGAACAAAGCCGTCCTCGTGGTGCCCGCGCCAACGTGCGTACATCGAATGCAGACCGCTCTGCACGTGCGGTCAGTGGGCTGACTCGGCGCCTGCGTGCCAGGAGCTCCGTGGCTCCCCTGTGCTTTACGACCCGCGCGTGCGGGAGGTTGTGCAGCGTCAGCACAGTGGGTGCGTGCGCAGTTTGCCCCAGAGCACCCACTGCAAATGTCCCGTGGCTGCGAGAAGGGCTGCCGTGGTAAAGCAGGCGTGCACGCGGACTGCCTTCCCTTGCCCTCCGTGCTGCCCTCACGTGCCGAATAAACGGTACCGCAGACGAATGACACGGGTTAGCCCTACGTTCCCTCCCTGCACTGCTGCATTCGCATGTGCGAGCGAAGCATTCTGACGGCTACCAAGACTGGGGACGTCATAATAAGATTCTAGAAGGTGCAAGCACGGCCTGGACAGGAACGCTTTTCTTGCAGCCCCCTTTGAAGAAGCTGCTTCAGTCCAGGTAAGGAGGGAGGATACACGTGTACCTGTATATAATTGGGGGTTTCTATTCCTTAAAGCATGAATAACTGTTTGACTACAGTTACTGTTGGGGAGGGGAAAAATAACAAAAAAATCAAGTCCTGCCATTCTGGAAAGCGAGTGAGCCCCTTGAACGTGTCAGTGCAGCAGAACTGCTGTTGAAAGGGCAGCACCTGTGTGCCGTGCGTTGTGCAGCACTCTCTCCCGTACCTAAAAATGAGTTCCATGACAGCAAAGTGTGGCGCATGCACGTGCAAATTGCTCTGCTCACTGCTGCCCTCGGCCACCCAAGTAGCCGTGCCGGAAAGGTAAGGGGAGGCACGAGTGCTGAGCGCTCCCCTGTGCTCGCTGTTTTGCTTGACGATTGGAGAAGCAGAAGTGTGGCCGTGAGTCCCGGCTCCCCCCAGTCCTCCAGCAACTCGGCAGTGTCAACACGTCGCTGCCAACTGCTACACCTTGATATTTGGGTAATCTTGAAGAGACCTTCAAGGCTATCGAGTCCAACCGTAAGCCCTTCAACACCACACTTGTTAAACCATCTAAATGCTTCATCTACATGGTTCCTGAACACTGTCAGGGGCGGGGGCTCCATCGCAGTCCTGGGCAGCCTATTCCAATGCTTGACTACTCTTTTCATCTGGCAATGTTACCTAATATCTAATCTGAATCTCCCCTGGCACAACTTGAGGCCCCTGCCGGTGTCACCTGCTTTCTCGCCCCCCTCCCCTGCCCTTTGCTCGGTCCCCTCTTGGTGACGCCTCCATGGTGGCTGTGGTCTTGTCTTGTGCGGCAGCTCTGTACAGCGTGTTGGTGGGTTAGCATCCAGGGGACAGGCGGGTGTTTGTTTCTCTTTTGAGATGCTTCTCGGATCCCTCCGTATGTGCATGATGCAGGCTTCTGGGATAATCCTGCCGTACGCGGTGCTTATGGAGTGCGCAAATGTAAAACTGAAGGACAAAGGGGCTGATGTCGCTGCCCCCACCTGACTGTCCCGTTTGTCCCTGTACTCGGGCCAGGGGCTCTGCCTGGCACTTTGGTGAGCTGCAGGTGGGGCTCTGCTGCCTGGGCCGCCCCAGCTGTCCCTGATGGGGCTCGGGCTGCCCCAGCTGTCCCTGATGGGGCTCGGGCTGCCCCAGCTGTCCCTGATGGGGCTCGTGGCCCTTCTCCCGTCCTGCTCGGTGATGGGCAGCAGCTGCGGGCCCTTGGGCCAGAATGAGTCACAGGTGGGACCGGGGGTTGATAAAGGATGACGGTGGGCGGGGGCATCCTGTGTATGGGCCGGCAGTTGAAGGAAGGTGGTGCTGGAGCCGCTCCGCAACGTGGACGCTGCTGCTGAGAAGCCGCTGCTGGGGCCGGCGCCGGAGGAGGTGAGCGGGGCCGGGGGTGCGCGCTCGGGGCTGGGGGTCCCCCCTGTGCCGGGGGCCCTGGGCCGCTCATCCCGCTCGGGGCGCACCGGGACGGACAGAGCAGCTCCCCGGGGCCGGGCAGGGCAGGACTCGAACCCGCGGTGGGCGAGAGCGGCAGCCCAGGCCATGGAGCGTGGGGAGAAGGGGCGCGCGCCGGGGTTGGAGCGGTGGCGGGGAGGGAGCGTCTTAGTCAGATCATTGTCTACCAATTAGGAGCCTTTGTATTTACATCACTGGTTACTAGAATTATCGTCCGAACGGTGTCCGAACACCGGTACTGCGACGGGGAGGGGGAGGTGCGCATGCGCAGAGCGTCGGAAGGGCTCACTGCTGCCATCGCGTGTCCGTAAATCGGTACTGCAACGGCCAGAAAAGGGGCTGCGCATGCGCAGAGCGTCGGGACCGCTCCCTGCTGCCATCCAGTGTCGAAAAATCGGTACTGCAATAGCTAGGGGAGGGCCGCGCATGCGCAGAGCGTCGGGAGCGCTAACTGCTGCCATCCCGTGTCCGAACACCCGTAGGGTCTTAGTCAGATCATTGTCTAACAATTAGGAGCGTTTGTATTTACATCACTGGTTAGTAGAATTATTGTCCGAACGGTGTCCGAAGATCGGGACTACAACGGGGAGGGGGAGGAGGCGCATGCGCAAACGAGAGGAGGGCAACGCGCCGCCATTGGCGGAGCCGTCGCTGGGGGCAACGCGCCGCCATTGGCGGAGCCGTCGCTGGGGGCAACGCGCCGTCATTGGCGGAGCCGTCGCTGGGGGCAACGCGCCGCCATTGGACACCTCCGCGCGCAGACGCGGCGGAAGGGGCGGGTCTCCGGAGGCGGAAGGGGAAGGGCTCAGTCGGCGACGCCGGCTCCCGCTCCCCCTCCCGCTCCCGGGGTCGGTCGTGTTTCCCACAGGGGGTCATTGGGGTAACGGGGGGCTGGTGTCGCCCACAGGGGGACATTGGGATCCTGCCTCTTCCAGTGCGAATGTGTCGCTGGAGGCAACGCGTCCCCAATGGCGGAGCCGTCGCACGGGGCAACGCGCCGCCATTGGCGGAGCCGTCGCTGGGGGCAACGCGCCGCCATTGGCGGAGCCGTCGCTCGGGGCAACGCGCCGCCATTGGCGGAGCCGTCGCTGGGGGCAACGCGCCGCCATTGGCGGAGCCGTCGCTGGGGGCAACGCGCCGCCATTGGCGGAGCCGTCGCTCCGGGCAACGCGCCGCCATTGGCGGAGCCGTCGCTCCGGGCAACGCGCCGCCATTGGCGGAGCCGTCGCTCCGGGCAACGCGCCGCCATTGGCGGAGCCGTCGCTGGGGGCAACGCGCCGCCATTGGCGGAGCCGTCGCTGGGGGCAACGCGCCGCCATTGGCGGAGCCGTCGCTCCGGGCAACGCGCCGCCATTGGCGGAGCCGTCGCTCCGGGCAACGCGTCCCCATTGGCGGAGCCGTCGCTGGGGGCAACGCGCCACCATTGGACACCTCCGCGCGCAGACGCGGCGGAAGGGGCGGGTCTCCGGAGGCGGAAGGGGAAGGGCTCAGTCAGCGACGCCGGCTCCCGCTCCCCCTCCCGCTCCCGGGGTCGGTCGTGTTTCCCACAGGGGGTCATTGGGGTAACGGGGGGCTGGTGTCGCCCACAGGGGGACATTGGGATCCTGCCTCTTCCAGTGCGAATGTGTCGCTGGAGGCAACGCGCCGCCATTGGCGGAGCCGTCGCTGGGGGCAACGCGCCGCCATTGGCGGAGCCGTCGCTGGGGGCAACGCGCCGCCATTGGCGGAGCCGTCGCTGGGGGCAACGCGCCGCCATTGGCGGAGCCGTCGCTGGGGGCAACGCGCCGCCATTGGACACCTCCGCGCGCAGACGCGGCGGAAGGGGCGGGTCTCCGGAGGCGGAAGGGGAAGGGCTCAGTCAGCGACGCCGGCTCCCGCTCCCCCTCCCGCTCCCGGGGTCGGTCGTGTTTCCCACAGGGGGTCATTGGGGTAACGGGGGGCTGGTGTCGCCCACAGGGGGACATTGGGATCCTGCCTCTTCCAGTGCGAATGTGTCGCTGGAGGCAACGCGCCCCCATTGGCGGAGCCGTCGCTGGGGGCAACGCGCCCCCATTGGCGGAGCCGTCGCTGGGGGCAACGCGCCCCCATTGGCGGAGCCGTCGCTGGGGGCAACGCGCCCCCATTGGCGGAGCCGTCGCTGGGGGCAACGCGCCGCCATTGGCGGAGCCGTCGCTCGGGGCAACGCGCCGCCATTGGACACCTCCGCGCGCAGACGCGGCGGAAGGGGCGGGTCTCCGGAGGCGGAAGGGGAAGGGCTCAGTCAGCGACGCCGGCTCCCGCTCCCCCTCCCGCTCCCGGGGTCGGTCGTGTTACCCACAGGGGGTCATTGGGGTAACGGGGGGCTGGTGTCGCCCACAGGGGGACATTGGGATCCTGCCTCTTCCAGTGCGAATGTGTCGCTCGGGGCAACGCGCCGCCATTGGCGGAGCCGTCGCTCGGGGCAACGCGCCGCCATTGGCGGAGCCGTCGCTCCGGGCAACGCGCCGCCATTGGCGGAGCCGTCGCTGGGGGCAACGCGCCGTCATTGGCGGAGCCGTCGCTGGGGGCAACGCGCCGCCATTGGCGGAGCCGTCGCTCCGGGCAACGCGCCGCCATTGGCGGAGCCGTCGCTGGGGGCAACGCGCCGCCATTGGCGGAGCCGTCGCTCGGGGCAACGCGCCGCCATTGGACACCTCCGCGCGCAGACGCGGCGGAAGGGGCGGGTCTCCGGAGGCGGAAGGGGAAGGGCTCAGTCAGCGACGCCGGCTCCCGCTCCCCCTCCCGCTCCCGGGGTCGGTCGTGTTTCCCACAGGGGGTCATTGGGGTAACGGGGGGCTGGTGTCGCCCACAGGGGGACATTGGGATCCTGCCTCTTCCAGTGCGAATGTGTCGCTGGGGGCAACGCGCCGCCATTGGCGGAGCCGTCACTCCGGGCAACGCGCCGCCATTGGCGGAGCCGTCGCTGGAGGCAACGCGCCGCCATTGGCGGAGCCGTCGCACGGGGCAACGCGTCCCCATTGGCGGAGCCGTCTCTCGGGGCAACGCGCCGCCATTGGCGGAGCCGTCGCTCGGGGCAACGCGCCGCCATTGGCGGAGCCGTCGCACGGGGCAACGCGTCCCCATTGGCGGAGCCGTCGCTGGGGGCAACGTGCCGCCATTGGCGGAGCCGTCGCTCGGGGCAACGCGCCGCCATTGGCGGAGCCGTCGCTCGGGGCAACGCGCCGCCATTGGCGGAGCCGTCGCTCGGGGCAACGCGCCGCCATTGGCGGAGCCGTCGCTGGGGGCAACGCGCCGCCATTGGCGGAGCCGTCGCTCGGGGCAACGCGCCGCCATTGGCGGAGCCGTCGCTGGGGGCAACGCGCCGCCATTGGCGGAGCCGTCGCTCGGGGCAACGCGCCGCCATTGGCGGAGCCGTCGCCGGGCGCAACGCGTCCCCATTGGCGGAGCCGTCGCCGGGGGCAACGCGCCGCCATTGGCGGAGCCGTCGCTCGGGGCAACGCGCCGCCATTGGCGGAGCCGTCGCTCGGGGCAACGCGCCGCCATTGGACACCTCCGCGCGCAGATGCGGCGGAAGGGGCGGGTCTCCGGAGGCGGAAGGGGAATGGCTCAGTCGGCGACGCCGGCTCCCGCTCCCCCTCCCGCTCCCGGGGTCGGTCGTGTTACCCACAGGGGGTCATTGGGGTAACGGGGGGCTGGTGTCGCCCACAGGGGGACATTGGGATCCTGCCTCTTCCAGTGCGAATGTGTCGCTGGGGGCAACGCGCCGCCATTGGCGGAGCCGTCGCTGGGGGCAACGCGCCGCCATTGGCGGAGCCGTCGCTGGGGGCAACGCGTCCCCATTGGCGGAGCTGTCTCTCGTGGCAACGCGCCGCCATTGGCGGAGCCGTCGCTAGGGGCTGTTTGCAATATTTCTGTTTGCAATATTTCTGTTTGCAATATTTCTGTTTGCAATATTACTATGTGCTGTCCTGGGTCGTGCTCACCCTACGTGCCTGGATGCACCGGTCATAGGAAGGACAGTGTGGAGAGAGCGGGGGGCAAGGAGGAACTCCTGAGGCCGCCTGTGCTGTCCCGGGGGAGCCGGCCAGCAACTCTGTGCTCTGCCGGCTCGAGAGGATGTTCGGGTCCAGCATCCCGCCGGCAGGTATCACCTCGTGCATTCCCACTCGTCCTCCCGGGCATCCCCACGTGTCTCCAGACGTCCCCACGTGTCCCTGCATGTCCCCATGTTGTCCTCACCTGTCCCTGCAATGTCCTCACGTGTCCCCACGTGTCCCTCTCTGTCTGTGGCCAGACATCTTTGTGACCACCACTGTGGCCTCATCGGCCACCGCTGCATGCTCTTCTTGGGCCTTCCTGGCCCATTTCACCGTTTTACTTCCTGTATTGTCACTCCCTCAGACCTTTCTGGCTGCTTCTGCATTCCTGTTCTGGGCTTCCCTGGCCCCTTTCTGCCGCAGTCAGTGGCACCTGCTTTTTTCCAGAGCATAAATGCTGCATGGTTGTGTGTTTGTAGGGTTTACTGGCTGGGGAGAGCGCGCGTGTGTGCACGTGTCTTGTGTGGGGCAGGTTGTGTGTAGTCCAGTTAGCAGGCAGAATAGAATAATTTAGCCCTGAAATATTTTGGGGGGATTCACTAATTAAAACAAACTTTCTTTATATACTGTTTTTGTCTTTCCTTTTTTTTTTAATGCAGCCTGTGAGTAATTTTAGTCTGCATTTCTGCACTGTTCAGGTGGTAGCTTGGTTCCTGAAGCCTTCAGAAGCAGCTGCCTGCTTCCAACCAGGTATGTTGCACATGTGAGCACATCTATATGAGAAAGGCCCAACCATTAGGATTTGTTTTTACACTGTAATAGAGGCGATGGGGGTTGAGTAAAATAGTAATTAAAGGTATTCTGGAAACTAGAGCAGTCTCTTCCCTGAACAAAGCCGTCCTCATGGTGCCCGCGCCAACGTGCATACATCGAATGCAGACCGCTCTGCACGTGCGGTCAGTGGGCTGACTCGGCACCTGCGTGCCAGGAGCTCCGTGGCTCCCCTGTGCTTTACGACCCGCGCGTGCGGGAGGTTGTGCAGCGTCAGCACAGTGGGTGCGTGCGCAGTTTGCCCCAGAGCGCCCACTGCAAATGTCCCGTGGATGCGAGAAGGGCTGCCGTGGTAAAGCAGGCGTGCGCGCGGACTGCCTTCCCTTGCCCTCCGTGCTGCCCTCACGTGCCGAATAAACGGTACCGCAGACCAATGACACGGGTTAGCCCTACGTTCCCTCCCTGCACTGCTGCATTCGCATGTGCGAGCGAAGCATTCTGACGGCTACCAAGACTGGGGACGTCATAATAAGATTCTAGAAGGTGCAAGCACGGCCTGGACAGGAACGCTTTTCTTGCAGCCCCCTTCGAAGGAGCTGCTTCAGTCCAGGTAAGGAGGGAGGATACACGTGTACCTGTGTATAATTGGGGGTTTCTATTCCTTAAAGCATGAATAACTGTTTGACTACAGTTACTGTTGGGGAGGGGAAAAATAACCACAAAATCAAGTCCTGCCATTCTGGAAAGCGAGTGAGCCCCTTGAACGTGTCAGTGCAGCAGAACTGCTGTTGAAAGGGCAGCACCTGTGTGCCGTGCGTTGTGCAGCACTCTCTCCTGTACCTAAAAATGAGTTCCATGACAGCAAAGTGTGGCGCATGCACGTGCAAATTGCTCTGCTCACTGCTGCCCTCGGCCATCCGAGTAGCCGTGCCGGAAAGGTAAGGGTAGGCACGAGTGCTGAGCGCTCCCCTGTGCTCGCTGTTTTGCTTGACGATTGGAGAAGCAGAAGTGTGGCCGTGAGTCCCGGCTCCCCCCAGTCCTCCAGCAACTCGGCAGTGTCAACACGTCGCTGTCAACTGCTACACCTTGACATTTGGGTAATCTTGAAGAGACCTTCAAGGCCATCGAGTCCAACCGTAAGCCCTTCAACACCACACTTGTTAAACCATCTAAATGCTTCGTCTATGCGGTTCCTGAACACTGTCAGGGGCGGGGGCTCCATCGCTGTCCTGGGCAGCCTGTTGCTGCCGCAGTCAGTGGCACCTGCTTTTTTCCAGAGCATAAATGCTGCATGGTTGTGTTGCTGCCCAGGACAGTAGTAGTATTGACTACTCTTTTCATCTGGCAATGTTACCTAATATCTAATGTGAATCTCCCCTGGCACAACTTGAGGCCCCTGCCGGTGTCACCTGCTTTCTCGCCCCCCTCCCCTGCCCTTTGCTTGGTCCCCTCTTGGTGACGCCTCCATGGTGGCTGTGGTCTTGTCTTGTGCAGCACCTCTGTACAGCCTGTTGGTGGGTTAGCATCCAGGGGACACACGGGTGTTTGTTTCTCTTTTGAGATGCTTCTCGGATCCCTCCGTATGTGCATGATGCAGGCTTCTGGGATAATCCTGCCGTACGCGGTGCTTACGGAGTGCGCAAATGTAAAACTGAAGGACAAAGGGGCTGATGTCGCTGCCCCCACCTGACTGTCCCCTTTGTCCCTGTGCTCGGGCCAGGGCTCTGCCTGGCACTTTGGTGAGCTGCAGGTGGGGGCTCTGCTGCCCGGGCCACCCCAGCTGTCCCTGATGGGGCTCGGGCTGCCCCAGCTGTCCCTGATGGGGCTCGTGGCCCTTCTCCCGTCCTGCTCGGTGATGGGCAGCAGCTGCGGGCCCTTGGGCCAGAATGAGTCACAGGTGGGACCGGGGGTTGATAAAGGGTGACGGTGGGCGGGGGCATCCTGTGTATGGGCCGGCAGTTGAAGGAAGGTGGTGCTGGAGCCGCTCCGCAACGTGGACGCTGCTGCTGAGAAGCCGCTGCTGGGGCCGGCGCCGGAGGAGGTGAGCGGGGCCGGGGGTGCGCGCTCGGGGCTGGGGGTCCCCCCTGTGCCGGGGGCCCTGGGCCGCTCATCCCGCTCGGGGCGCACCGGGACGGACGGAGCAGCTCCCTGGGGCCGGGCAGGGCAGGACTCGAACCCGCGGTGGGCGAGAGCGGCAGCCCAGGCCATGGAGCGTGGGGAGAAGGGGCGCGCGCCGGGGTTGGAGCGGTGGCGGGGAGGGAGGGCAGAGCAGGGCACCCGCCGGGGCCGGGCCGCTCCTCGTGCCGGGCGGGACCCGGTCACTGCTCTCGGGTTCCTTTTAGTCACTCTCTGCTCTCTAGAAGGTGCGTTTAATCTGCTCTAGGTTCCCCTGAAGAGCCTTGTGCTGCTGAGTCCTCTTGCACCTGCAGAGCCACAGGTATGCCTTTGTCTGCCTTGGGAGCGTCCTTTGAGTGCTTGCTTTTGTGCTCCAGCTCCATTTGGGTGCTTTAGTCTCTCCAGAAGCCCTTCCTGATGCCTTAGCTCTGCTCTGGAGCGCTGTGTTGCTTCTGCAGCCCTGGCAGCACCTCTCTCGTCCCCTCCTGCACATCCTCTGCTGGGAAGTACAGAGCAAGTGCTCCCCTGGGGAGCTGCCAATTCTGTTCTGCCCCGCTAAGTGCCTTTCCTCCCGCTCCTCCAACTTGTTCTAGGTGCTGTGCAGCTCTCTGCGTTCCCTCCTGGGCAGAGCTTGTGTCACAGAAGCAGCCCCGTTCCGGGAGTTGAGGCTGATATATCCTGGTACGTCCTGGAAGCAGTGCCATCCCGCTAGAGCGGCCGAAGCACGCGCGGGCTCAAACCCGTCACGGCGCCTTGGGATAACGTTCCCTTCCTAGCGATGTCTCCGCACCCTGAATGTTGTGAACCCGAATGCCAGGGTGGCAGGAGGAATTTCCGGCATAGGAAATATGGAGGTTACTATGCTAAGTGTTAAAGTATCAGTCTGTGAAGAATTTGTTAACTTTCACTTTGTCATCGAACTGTTGGGTACTGCGGATTTCAGTGTGTCAGTGTACAATTCCTGTAAAACCAGGTAGGTGGTCTGCAGCAAAGAACTTTTGGTATGCTAGATGGTGCCTATTTTTTGGCCTGTAGAGTCTTTCTGTAATCTAAATACTGCTGCCACAGCTGTCACTGACTAGAGGAATGACTGCAGGGGTGGGACAGCCCTGTGGAATGAGGCTTCTTTTGCTGATTCTGTTCCCTTTCTCTCTCGTGGGAGCGCTCACCTGCACAAATAACATATGTCCTTTGCTTTCAGTGCCTGGGTTTGTGGCTCGGAACGCAGATGTTGGGGTCTACGGCCGTAGCTGGCACACGGAGACAGGGCTGACGGCGGCGTTCGTGGAGGTGAGCGACCATCAGCAGGACTTGTGCGGCATTGCTGTGTGCGAGGACGTATTCACACCTCTCGTCTTTCCCCGTCTTCGGTCGTCTTGTGATTGGTCCAGACAGTGAGACTGAGTGAGCCCTACTACCGCTTGCTTTCCAGGTTGTGCAGAACTCCGGTGCTTCGTCATAAAGTCGGGACAGTTAGGCACCGCACATCCCTCTGGGTTCCAGCTTTCTGAGGAGATGATCCAGGGAGGTAAAGATTTGTATCAAAGATCAGACATGAGTACAATAGGAAGATAAATGTAGTCACACTGCTTCACCTAATGGCTGCCCGGCCCTTTTTAAAATCCTTGCTATTGGGTCTCGCTCTGACTTGGCAGGCTAAGTTAATCTGAGTTAACTGATGTTCCTCTGCTCTGATGTAGAGTACCCATTGACATTAGGAAGAAACGTTGTGGGAGGGAAGCAAAGGAAATGGCAATGACGTGATTTTTCTAAGCTTGCTCCAACCTCGTTTTTCAGATAGGGAATACAACTCTGAGTAGGGCTGGGGCAGCATTTTGACAGGGCCCCGCGAGTGTTGTCCTTGCCACCCAAGATAAATACGGCTTTCCACACGGATCTCGCATTGGAGTCACACCTGAAACTTGCCTGTGGTGGAACTCCGCTTCTGTCTTGGCTTTCCTGTGCGGCACATGGCTGACCGTGACTACTTCCTGCTGCCAAGACTGGAAAGCATTGTTTTTACTGTGTGCTGTTTTAGTCCTCCTTACAGTGTAGTGTCAAACGTCTCATTTGAGACGGGAACTTTGCTCGGGAAATCTGGGCTTACAGAAGAATACGGCTTTGCCTCTGTAGAAGTATACGGAACTCACCTGTAGAACTGCTTATGCCAACCTGCACGTAGGCTTGTAGAACTGACTTTTGCAAGTTCTCATGCGTGTGTTTCTGGCCTCGAAGGAAACTTTCCCATCCGAAGCTGGGGCCCTGGCCAGGTCCCGGTCCCGGATGATAAGGAAAGTAGGACAATACCAGATGTTACCGCTCACAAAGGAAAAGGCAAGCTTTGCCCATTTGGTTCTATAAAAGCTGGGCCCTCTTGCTGCGACTTTGGAGACCTCGCTTACGGGTGGACGCACCGCGTAAGACCTCCCAGTTGCCGGGAAGGTTCTCCAAATCCTCGCTGCAACAGGGGCTCCCCAGCTGCTGCGGATCTGGATGATGCTAATGTTTTTAGGCAACTGGGGATGTATCTTTTCCTTAATCGCTGATCTCTTTCTCGTAGAGTAAGTGGCTTGGCCACTTTCTGCTCTGTGGCCAAAACCTCCCTAAACTTGTCAATAACTTTCTGCTCTGTCTGTGTGAATTCCCTCTCTCATAGATACACGCTGATCCTTTCAAGGTTAACGTTCTCCACCAAAGGAGCCAGGGATTCTATAGACCTGCTGTAATCCCTGACATGGCTCCTTCCTCTTCTGAGGGCGGTCTCGTCTATCGTCTTCCTGGCGCCTTGTTGGGGTTCGCTTCCCCACGGTCTCAGGTCCTTCTTGCCGGCCCCTTCCACTGTGGGCGACGGCTTTTGATTCTCTTTTGTCTTGAACGCCAGAGTCGGCGCTTGTGCCTTCCTCGGGCTTTCTGGCCCCCAGCGTTTGATGCGTGGCAGTGGTTCTTCGTGCAGGGTCCTCCTCTATGATTGCGCCTGCTGTGTGTGTGTGTGTCCATCTGGGGCTGGAGCTGTCTTGCTGGTGCGTGTTCACAGTGCGTGTAGATTATGGTGGTGAGAGATGGGAGGCTCCGTGGGCTTCTTGCAGTTGGTCTTGCCATGGTCTTGCTTTGTTCCAGGTGCAGCGGGGTGTTCCCAGGAGGCCCTAGGGAGACAGAAGAAGAAAGGGTCATGCCCGAGTAAGAAGCTGAGCTGCAGGGTTGCTGCTGCAGCAGGAGCCTTGTGGTTAGCGGGTCCTCTGATAGCCTTTTTCTTTGCGTGTGCAGGTGTGGAGGAACACGGCGAGCGGCTGGCCCGCGTCCCGAGCGAGCGCGGAGAGGCGACCGTCGCTCCGCGAGAGGAGGCAGAGGTCAGTGCAGGGAGGTGGCCTCGCTGGCGCCATGCCTGTTGTCCCCTGCTGTTCTGCTTCTACAGGTGCTGCGGCAGCTTCCCCAGGGCTCAGCGGGAGCGAGCGGAGCAGGTAAAGGTGTGGGATAGAACGCTCCCTGGCCTTGCCAGTTTTGCTGCAGCACGTGATTTTCCTGTCTTTGCAGAATCTTTCAGCGAGTTGAGGAGGGGAGGAGCGGAGCGCTGACGAGAGCCTCAGCGGGTGAGAGAAGGGGGCTCCTTATTGAATCTGAAAGTTCTTGTGCCCCAGGTGATGTTGAGTAGCCTCTCAGTGATGTCTTTGGTCTTTTCAGGTCACGCTTGGGTTCTTCCTGTTGACATCTGAGCCTTTCAGGGGAGCAGATTCAGGTATTGCCCCTTGTGGGCTTGGCGAGCGTGGCCTGGCAAGCGACAGGGTGCTGGTGAGCAGAGCGTGCTTTGGAGGTTTTGGCAGCTGAGGCTGCCTGGCACATAGGTGACTGCTTGCCCTTTGTTTTGGCAGGTGACAGCCTGCTGAGAGCTCAGGGAGGCCGCGGCCCCTGTTGAGGATGCATTGTGGAGAGCGATGGTGACGCCGAGTACTGCGAAAGCTCTGCTCAGGGGCACAGCACGTTGGGGCATCCGGACTGAGCGTGTGCTGCTACCGAGGGTGAGGGCAGACCGGAGGCGGCCGCTTCTGGATGAGCGCGTGGTGGGCGAGGCAGAGACAGCGTGGTGCGCGTGTTGGAAAGGGAGGGCGTGCGAGAGCGGGCAGCTCTGAGGCAGAGCTGTTTCCAGCAGGCCTCAGGGTTGTTGGGCCTGAAGGAGAAGGTGAGCTAGGGAGGAGTTACTGGATGCAGGGTGTCGTGGCTCGCAGGCTCCCTGATGCCTTTTTTTCTCTGTGCGTGTAGGTGCGGAGCAAGGCGGGGAGCGTGTCGCTCGCGTCCTGGAGGAGGAAGCGGCGCCTAGAGCAGAGGGGCTGTCGCGCTGCTCTGTCCCCATTGCCCGCTGTTCTGCTTTGACAGGAGGGCCCGGGGCTTGGGGCACGTAGCCTGGCATTTGGGATGGGCGAGTGAAGCGTGTAAAGGTGTTGGCGGGGGGGGACAAGGGGAGGGTGGTGCATTGCTGTGGAGAGCGTGTGCTTTTTGGCACCCCCTCAAGGAGTGATCTTGTCTATGTGTTTGCAGGTTTTTCTGGGAAGTTGTGGAGAGGAGCAGCCGAGTGCCCCTCTAGGACTCTGGGCAGGTGAGGGAGGGGGTTTGTCAGGTCTGAGATATATTATGCTATGCCTGAGTGGTGTCTTGCCTCTTGATAATGGCTTTTGCTCTGCTTTTTTGGGTGCTGTTCCGGCCTTTTCTGGGAGGGCACGTGACGGAGCATTTTGGTGGAGGGCATTCTTACTGCATGCAGCAGGTTTGTGGTGTGCGGCCTGTTGACAGAGTCGCGTTTTGCATTTTCCAGGTACTGAGGATGTTGCCCTAGCCACGATGCAGACATTTGGAATCTGTGTGCCGCAGGTGAGCAGCTCTTTGCGCTCTGGTGGAGGTGACTCTTGCTACTAAGGCTGTCGGTGACAGGCAGTGGAGAGACCGCTTTGCTTTGGCAGGGCATGAAGGTGAACGGGTCACCCTGAGGAAGACAAAAGAGGATGCGCATCGTCTGCCATTGAGGACGTCCGTCAAGGCCCGTCGATGACCTACCGTGCCTGCACAGCTAAGTAGAGAGGCAAAGGGTGTTGGGGTGTCGTGCGCGTGTGGCTGTGCGCGTGTGTGTGAGAGGGCGCAGCGACCGTTGAGGACTCATTGTAAAGAGTGATGGTGACTCAGAGCACTGCAGACGCTCAGCTGACTTGCAAAGGGTGTTGGGGCGTCCGGACGGACGGCGCTGCCACGGAGGGCAGATCGGAGGCCTCTCGCTCACGAGCGCGGTGTGCGAGGCAGAGGCAGGGGGGTGTTGTGGTGCTAGGGCCTGAACCGCAGGCCCAAGTCAGAGCTGACTTACAGCTGAAGACAGCTCTGCCTTTGTGAAAGTATGAAGAACTCGCCTGTAGAACCACGTGTGACGACTCGCGTGTGTTCCCACCAGATTGCTTATGCTACTCTGCATGTAGGCTTGTAGGACTGTAACTTTTGTAGGTTCTCATGCACGTGTTTATGGCCTTGAAGGAAGCTTTCCCATCCGAAGCCGGGGCCCTGGCCAGGTCCCGGTCCCGGATGATAAGGAAAGTAGGACAATACCAGATGTTACCGCTCACAAAGGAAAAGGCAAGCTTTGCCCATTTGGTTCTATAAAAGCTGGGCCCTCTTGCTGCGACTTTGGAGACCTCGCTTACGGGTGGACGCACCGCGTAAGACCTCCCAGTTGCCGGGAAGGTTCTCCAAATCCTCGCTGCAACAGGGGCTCCCCAGCTGCTGCGGATCTGGATGATGCTACTATTTTTAGGCAATTGGTGACTTTTCTTTTTCTTAATTGCTATCCTCTTTCTCGTATAGTAAGGGTTGAATGCTTCACCTTGCTCGTTTAGTCTGTTTTTAAAACCTGGTGTATAGTAAGTTTATTGTTTTGTTAGATGTATCACTTTATTTCTGTATTATTTGATGTTAAGAGCAAATGCGACCATTCCTCTCTGTGTCCGGTTCTTTCTGCCCCTCGCCCCAATCGATTCACAGAACAGGTGTGAGTGTAGGAAAGTGAGGGTATGCGAAAACGGACAGCTCCAGCCTGTCTGAGATTTGTATCGTAGCTTTGCTCCGTCTTGCTCGAGTCCTGCTGTTGCCCTCGCTGCTTGGGCTACTGGAGCGAGTCCCATCCTGTGCGGTGCTAGCGTTGGGAGGCATCCGTTGTCTTGTGCTGGCTTCGCTCGCCAACATCGTACAGGCAGATGGCAGCTGGTTTTGTGCGGCCGGACAAAAGGGGCAGGCTGTTGTCTGTGGGCAGACATCTTTCTGCCTGACTGCATGTGTGTCTGTGTGTGTACATGTCTTGTCCTTTTTGCGTGGTGGGGTGTTGCCAGGCTCCCTCTTGGTGATCTGTTTTTCCTCTGCTTTTTCAGGTGCTGTGGGGGCCTTTTACCTTCCCGGCTGCAGGTTGGAGGTGAGGCAGAGTGACTGGATAGAATGGTATGTCACTAGATCTAGGAGTAGTCAACCCTGTCCAATGGATGAGTCACTTGACTTGTGTTTGTTCTAGGTGTCATCACTGCCCTGATATTAGAGTGAGGATCTGACACAGTGCAGGTGAGCAGAATGACAGCAATGCTTTGGGGCACACTGTGTTTTTGGATGAGGCGGGAGCTGACTGTTTACAAGACTGACTACTTGTGCTGCGGTTTGGCAGGTGACAGGGGTGAACGGAGTGTCCAAAATAAGAAGATTGAAGAAGATGCGTCTGCCAGTTGAGGAGAGCTCCCGAAGTCCTGTGGTGACCCAGAGCCCTCTGAAAGGTAAGTGAAGGGGTAGAAGGTGCTGGGCTGCCTCAGGGGTGTGTGTTTGTCATCCCCTCAAGATGCGCTTTTCTCTTGTTGTGGGCAGATTTTGTCAGGCCTTGCTGAGAGAAGGTGCGTGGGCTGACGGAGCCCGAGCAGGTGAGAGGGGAAACCTGTGTGCGCATTGCTCCTGTTTGGGGCAGAGGCTGTTGCCAGTTGCCTCTCACTGATTGGCTTTTCCTCTGCTTTTTGAGGTGATGAGCTGGCCTTTGCCTGTCGTGGATGAGGGTTTGAGGTAAGCGGGACTTATTGCGTATAATGGTGCGTCAGGACTTCTAGGACTAGTCATCCCTGTGTAGCACAATAGTCATTTGGTAATGTTGTTTTTTCTAGCTGTTACAGGTGTCATGGCATCTCCAGCACCAGAGCCAGGATCCAGCAGGATGCAGGTGCGTACAGTGATGCTTTGGAGGAGGGTGTGTTTGTAGCTGATACCGGAGGTGATTGTCACGGGGGTGACCACTTGTACTCTGTTTTGACAGATTGCGAAGATGAAATGGGCACCTGAAGTAAGATCGAAGGGGATGCATCTGCCATCTGAGGATGCCTTGTCAAGTCCTGCATTTTCCCAGAAACTTGGAAAAGGTAAGTGAAGGGTTAGAAGGTGTTGGCTTATCTGGAGTGTGTGCCTGGAGTGTGTGCTGTCAGGCTATCTAGTATGGTTGATGGTCTGCTCTTTTGGATGACTGGTCAGCGAAGGTGTGATGCTTTGGGTGTTGCACAGAAGAGTGTGGGTTTGCTGGGACAGGCATTTCCAGTGTTTTTCTCTGTGGTGGGTGTTGTAGCTCTGTGCTGTTTTGCTCAGGTCTTGAGGTTGCTCTTGTTCTTTGGGTTTTGGCATGTTTCTAGCACTAAGGCAAAGAGGAAGAGTGGTTGGAAAGAGAACGTTGCTATCTCAGGGCTTTCTTGGTGCCTTGCCGCCTTGCGCCGCCCCCTCTGCCGCCTTGCGCCGCCCCCTCTGCCGCCTTGCGCCGCCCCCTCTGCCGCCTTGCGCCGCCCCCTCTGCCGCCTTGCGCCGCCCCCTCTGCCGCCTTGCGCCGCCCCCTCTGCCGCCTTGCGCCGCCCCCTCTGCCGCCTTGCGCCGCCCCCTCTGCCGCCTTGCGCCGCCCCCTCTGCCGCCTTGCGCCGCCCCCTCTGCCGCCTTGCGCCGCCCCCTCTGCCGCCTTGCGCCGCCCCCTCTGCCGCCTTGCGCCGCCCCCTCTGCCGCCTTGCGCCGCCCCCTCTGCCGCCTTGCGCCGCCCCCTCTGCCGCCTTGCGCCGCCCCCTCTGCCGCCTTGCGCCGCCCCCTCTGCCGCCTTGCGCCGCCCCCTCTGCCGCCTTGCGCCGCCCCCTCTGCCGCCTTGCGCCGCCCCCTCTGCCGCCTTGCGCCGCCCCCTCTGCCGCCTTGCGCCGCCCCCTCTGCCGCCTTGCGCCGCCCCCTCTGCCGCCTTGCGCCGCCCCCTCTGCCGCCTTGCGCCGCCCCCTCTGCCGCCTTGCGCCGCCCCCTCTGCCGCCTTGCGCCGCCCCCTCTGCCGCCTTGCGCCGCCCCCTCTGCCGCCTTGCGCCGCCCCCTCTGCCGCCTTGCGCCGCCCCCTCTGCCGCCTTGCGCCGCCCCCTCTGCCGCCTTGCGCCGCCCCCTCTGCCGCCTTGCGCCGCCCCCTCTGCCGCCTTGCGCCGCCCCCTCTGCCGCCTTGCGCCGCCCCCTCTGCCGCCTTGCGCTTTTTTTGGTTGTTTGCTTTTTTTGACATCCTCCTTTACTGGTTTTGGGTCAAAGCCCCAGCTCCTTATTGCTTGCATCTTTGGGCTCAGTCTTTTGTCCTTAACTGGTCTCTTTTTGCTCTGGTATTTGAATGTCTTAAGGGTTTCCTACAGCATCTGTGTGCCTGTGTTGTGGTAGATTACAGCTTTCTGCATGAGTGTGTGTGTGTCTTAGGGGGGTTTCTGTGTCTCAGTGTGCGGGTCGGGGTGTCTGTGTGTGTGTGTGTGTAGCTGGGTCGGGGTGTGAGGCTGGGTCTGTGTATGTGTTTCTTTGCTGGGCTGCATGTCTGTGACTGCATGGCTGTGTGTGGCTGTATGTGTCTGCTGGGGGCTGGGTGTGCATCCATGTCTGTCTGTGGGTCAGTGTGTGTCTGTGTGGGTGTGTCTCAGTGTCTTTGTGTCTGTGCGTGTGTGTGTGCATCACTGTGTGTCTGTGGGAGGGATCGGGTGTCTATCAGAGTGTCTTTGGGTGTGGGTGTCTCTGCATTGGTGTGTGCGGGTGGGTGGGTGTGTTCATGTGTGTCAAGGTGTGTGTGTCTGCTTGTGGCTGTCTGAGTGTCTGTGTGTGTGTGTGGATGACTGAGTGTCTGTGTGGGGGTGTTGGTATGGGTGTCAATATGCGTGTATGTCTGGGTGGGTGTGTATTTGGGTGTGGCTGTGGGGGTGTATGTGTGGGTATCTCTGGGTGGGTGTCTGTTAGGACAGCTGCGTATCTGGCAGTGTGTCTGGGGTGTGTGTGTTGATGGGTGTAGGTGTCTGCATGTATGTGCATATGTGGGTGTGTCTATCTGGGTAGGGGTGTGTCTGGGTGTGTGGGTGTCTGGGGGAGGCTGTGTGCATGTGTCTGGGGGTGGCTCTTGGTGGGTTTTGTCTGTGGGTGTCTGGATGTGTGTGTGTGCATGTGTGGGTGTTTGGGTGTGGGTATCAGGATGGGTGGCTGTTGGGGTGGGTGTGTGTCTGGGTGTCTGTGCATGTGTGGGTGTCTGTCAGTGTGCGTGTGGGTGTCGGGGTGCGTGTGTAGGGGTGTGGGGGTGTCGGCGTGAGCGTCAGTGCTTGTGTGTATGAGTGTCTGAGGGGGTGTGTGCGTGGCTGTGCGTATATGTGTGGTGTATCAGTGTGCTGGTGTGTCTGGGTGTTTGTCGGAGTGCATCTGGGTGGGGATGTCTGTGTGTGGGGATGTGGGGATCCGGGTGTCTGTGGGTGGGGGTGTCGGTGCGTCTGCGTGGGGGTGCGTCTGTCTGCGCGCGTGTGTCTGTGCGTGTGTGTCTGTGTCTGCATGCGGGGGTCTGTGCGTGCGCGTGTGTGTGTGTGCGCGCCTGTGCGGGTGGGTCTGTCTATGTGTCTGTGCGCCTGTCTGTGTGGGGGTGTGCCTGTGTGTCTGCGCGTGTGTGTGTGTCTGTGGGGGTTTCGGTGTCTGTGTGCGTGTGTCTGTGTGTGGGGGTGTCTGTGCGTGGGGGTGTGGGTGTGTGGGGGGGTGTGCCTGTGTGTGTCTGTGTGGGTGTGTGTCTGTCTGCGGGTGTCTGTGGGGGGTTTCAGTGTCTGTGGGGGTGTGCGTGCGTCTGCGCGCGTCTGCACATGTGTCTGTGTGTGTCAGTGTGGGTGTCTGGGGGGGTGTCTGTGCCTGTGTGCCTGTGTGTGCGTCTGTGGGGATGTGCGTATGTGCCTGTGGGGGGTGCCTGCCTGTGGGCGTGTCTGTGGGTGTGTCTGCATGTGCGCATCTCCGTGTGTGTGTGGGTGTGCTTGTCTGGGGGGGGATCTGTCTGTGCGGGTGCAGCTGTGTCTCTGTACGTGCGGCTGTGCGCGTGTGTCTGTGCGCCTGTCTGTGGCTGTGTGTGTGCCTGTGTGTGTCTGTCTGTGGGGGTTGTCGGTGTCTGTGTATGGGTGTGTCTATGTGTGGGTGTGTCTGTGCCTGTGTGTCTGAGTGTGTGCGTGCGCCGGTCTGTGTGGGGGTGTGTGGGTCTGTCTGTGGGGGTGCCTGCACGTGTGTGGGTGTCTGCGTGTGTGTGGGTGTCTGCGTCTGTGGGGGTGTCTGTGCGTGTGTGTCTGTGTCTGCGTGTGCGTCTGCACGTGCGTGTCGGGGTGTGTGGGGGTGTCGGGGTGTGTGTGTGTGTCTGTGCGCGTCTGTGTCTATGCACGTCTGTGTGTCTGCATCTGTGGGTGTATGCGTCTGTGGGTGTCTGTCTTTCTGTATGTGTCTGTGTGTGTGTGCCCATCTGTGTGTGGGTCTGTGCGTGGGGATGTGGGTGTGTGTCTGCGTGCACGTGTGTGTGTCTGCGCGTGTGGGTGTGCGTGTGTCTGTGGGTGTCTGGGGCTGTCGGTGTCTGTGTGTGTCTGTGTGTGTCTGTGTCTGCGTCTGTGCGTGTGTGAGCGTGTCTGTGGGTGTCGGTGTGGGTGTCGGTGTCTGTGTGTCTGTGCACGTGTCTGTGCGCGCGTCTGGCTGTGTGTGAGTGTGTGTGTGGGTATGGGTGTCTGTGTGTGAGTGTGGGGGTGTCTGTGTGGGGGTGTCTGTGTGTGTGTGCATCTGCATCTGTGTGTGTCTGCGCATGTGTGTCTGAGTGTCTATGTGTGTCGGTGTGTGTGGGAGTGTCTGTGTGTGTGTCTGTGCGGGTCTGTGCGCGCATCTGCGTGTGCCTGTGTGTCTGCGTCTGCGGGTGTCTGCGTGTGCGGGTGTGTGCGTCTGTGGGTGTCTGTCTTTCTGTGTGTGTGTCTGTGTGTGCCCCTGTGTGTCTGTGCGTGCCCCTGTGGGTCCGTCTGTCTGTGTGTGGGGGTGTGTGTGGGGGGGGTGTCTGCGGGGGTGTGTGTGTCTGCGCATGTGGGTGTCTGTGGGGGTGTCGGTGTCTGTCTGTGCGTGTGTGTCTGCATGTGTGTCTGCACGTGTGTGTCTGAGTGTGTGTGTGTCGGTGTGTGCGTCAGTGTCAGTGTGTGTGGGGGTGGGTGTGTGTGTGTCTGTGTGTCTGTCTGTGCGTGCGTCTGTGCGTGTTTGTGTGTGTGTGTGTCTGTGTGTGTGTGCGTCTGTCCGTGTGGGTGTCTGCGCGTGTGTGTCTGTGGGGGTGTCTGTGTGTCTCTGGGGGTTTGTCTGTGTATTTGTCTGTGTGTGTGTCTGTCTGTGTGCAACTTGTGTGCGTCTGTGGGAGTGTGGGGGGTGCCTGCCTGTGGGCGTGTCTGTGGTTGTGTCTGTCGGTGTGTCTGTGTGTGTGGGTGTGTGCCTGTCTGGAGGTGTCTGTCTGTGCGGGTGCGGCTGTGTGCGTGCGGCTGTGCGTGTGTGTCTGTGCGCCTGTCTGTGTGTGGGTCTGTGTGGCTGTGCGCCTGTCTGTGGGTCTGTGTGTGTCTGTGGGTGTCGGTGTCTGTGTGTGGGGGGTGTGTGTCTGTGTGTGTCTGTGTGTGTGGGGGGGGTGTGTCTGTGTGTGTGGGGGGGGTGTGTCTGTGTGTGTGGGGGGGGTGTGTCTGTGTGTGTCTGTGGGGGTGTCGGTGTCTGTGGGGATGTCTGTGCCTGTGTGTGTCTGTCTGTGTGTGTCTGTCTGTGTGTGTGTTTGGGTGCGACTATGTGCGTCTGTGGGAGTGGGGGGGGTTCCTGCCTGTGGGTGTGCCTGTGTGTGTGGGGGGTGTGCCTGTCTGGGGGTGTCTGTGTGTGCGTGCGGCTGTGCGCGTGTGTCTGTGCGCCTGTCTGGCTGTGTGTGTCTGTCTGTGGGGGTGTCTGTGTCTGTGGGTCTGTCTGTGTGTGGGGGTGTGTCTGCGGGGGTGTGTGCGTCTGCGCGTGCGTGTGTGTCTGTGTGTGTCTGTCTCTGTCTCTGTGTGTGTGTCTGCGTCTGTGTGTGTGTCTGTGTCTGTTGGTGTGGGTGCATCTTTGGGTGTCTGTGTGTGACTGTCCGTGTGTGTCTGTGTGTGCGCCTGTCTGTGTGGGTCTGTGGGTCTGTCTGTGTGTGTCCGTGTGGGGGTGGGGGGGTGTCTGTGCGTGTGTGTGTGTCTGTGGGGGTGTCTGTGAATGGGGGTGTCTGTGTGTCTGTGCGTGCGTCTGTGCGCACGTCTGGCTGTGCACGTCTGGGTGGGTGTGTGTGCGTCTGTGGGTGTGTGCGTCTGTGGGCGTCTGTGTGCGCATGCGTCCGTGTGGGTTTCTGTGTGTGTGTGTGTGTGGGTGTCTGTGTGCGTCTGCATCTGTGTGTGTGTGTGTCTGCGCGTGTGTGTCTGAGTATGTCTATGTGTGTCAGTGTGTGTGGGGGTGTCTGTGTGTGTGTCTGTGTGTGTCTGTGTGCACGTCTGCACGCGTCTGTGTGTCTGTGCGTGTCTATGTGTCTGTGTCTGCGGGTGTGTGCGTCTGTGGGTGTCTGTGTGTGCCCCTGTGGGTCCATCTGTCTGTGTGTGGGGGTGTGGGTGTGTGTGGGGGGGTGTGTCTGCAGGGGTGTGTGAGTCTGCGCGGGTGTCTGTGGGGGTGTCGGTGTCTGTGTGTCTCTCTGTGTCTGTCTGTGCATGTGTGTCTGAGTGTGTCTGTGTGTGTCGGTGTGTGCGTCGGTGTCAGTGCATGTGGGGGTGTCTGTGTGTGTGTGTCTGTGTGTCTGTCTCTGTGCGGGTCTGTCTGTGCGCGTCTGTGTGTCTGCGTCTGTGGGTGTGGGTGCGTCTGTCGGTGTCTGTCTGTCGGTGCGTGTGTCTGTGCGTGTGTCTGTGCAGGTGGGTGTCTGTGTGGGTGGGTGTCTGTGGGTGTGGGGGGGTGTCTGCGCGGGTGTCTGTGTGGGGGGGTGTCTGTGTGCGTCGGTGTGTGCGTTGGTGTCTGTGTATGTGGGGGTGTCTGTCTCTGTGTCTCTGTGTGTCTGTGTGTGCGTCTGTGTGTGTCTCTGTGTGTGTGTGTCTATGTGCGTGTGTGTCTGCGTTTGCGCATGCGTCTGCGTGTGTGTGTTTCAGTGTGTGGGGGTGTTGGTGTGTGCGGGGGTGTCGGTGTGTGTCGGTGTCTGTGTGTCTGTATGTGTGTCTGTGCGGGTGCGTGTGCGCGTCTGTGCGCGTGTCTCTGTGTGTGTCTGTGGGCCTGTGCGCCTGTCTGTCTGTGGGGGTGTGTGGGGGTGTGTGTGTCTGTGGGGGTGTCGGTGTCTCTGAGTGTCTCGGTGTCTGTGGGGATGTCTGTGCCTGTGTGTGTCTGTCTGTGTGTGTGTTTGTCTGTGTGCGTCTGTGGGAGCGTGGGGGGTGCCTGCCTGTGGGCGTGTCTGTGGTTGTGTCTGCGTGTGCGTGCCTGTGTGTGTGGGTGCGCCTGTCTGGGGGTGTCTGTCTGTGCGGGTGCGGCTGTGGCTGTGTGCGTGCGGCTGTGCGCGTGGGTCTGTGCGTGCCTGTGTGTGTCTGTTTGTCTGTGGGGGGTGTCTGTGTCTGTGGGCGTGTCTGTGTGTGTGCGCCTGTGGGTCTGTCTGTGTGTGGGGGTGTGTCTGCGGGGGTGTGGGTGTCTGCGTGTGTGTGCATGTCTGTGGGGGTGTCTGTGTCTGTGGGGGTGTCTGTGTGTGCGTCTGTGCGTGCGTGTGTGCGCGTGTGTGTCTGAGTGTGTCTGTGTGCGTCTGTCTCTGTGTGTGTGTCTGTGGGGGTGTCTGTGTCTGTCGGTGTGGGTGCATCTGTGGGTGTCTGTCTGTGTCTGTCGGTGTGTGCGCCTGTCTGTGTGGGTCTGTGGGTCTGTCTGGGTGGGGATGTGGGGGGTGTGTCTGTGGGGGTGTGTGTGTGTGTCTTTGGGGGTGTCTGTGAATGGGGGTGTCTGTGTGTGTCTGTCTGTGTCTGTGTGTCTGTCTGTGCGCGGGTCTGGCTGTGCGGGTCTGGCTGTGTGTCTGTGGGTGTGGGTGTGTGCGTCTGTGGGTGTGTGCAGCTGTGGGTGTGTGCGTCTGGGTGTCTGTGGGTGTGGGTGTCTGCGGGTGTGCGTCTGCATCTGCACGTGTGTGTGTGCGCGTGTGCGTCTGAGTATGTCTATGTGTGTCGGTGTGTGGGGGTGTCTGTGCGGGTCTGCGCGCGTCTGTGTGTCTGCGTCTGCGGGTGTCTGTGAGTGTGTCTGTGAGTGTGTGGGGGTGTCGGTGTCTGTGCATCTGTGTGTCTCTGTATGTCTGTCTCTGTGCGGGTGTGTCTGTGTGCGTGTGTGTCTGTGCGCGTGTGTGCGTGTCTGTCTGTCTCTGTGTCTGTGTGTGCATCTGTGTGTCTGTCTGTGTGTGCACCTGTCTTTGTGTGGGGGTCTGGGTGTGTGTCTGGGGGTGTCTGTGTGGGGGGTGTCTGTGTGTGTGTGTCTGTGGGGGTGTGCGTGCATCTGCGCGTGTGTGCGTGCGTGTCTGTGAGTGTGTCTGTGAGTGTGTCGGTGTGGGTGTCTGTGTGTGCGTGGGTGGGCATGGGTGTGCGTCTGTGGGGGTGTGCCTGCCTGTGGGCGTGTGGGTGTGTCTGTCCGTGTGTGTCTGTGTGTGTGTCTGCATGTGCGCATCTGCGTGTGTGTGCGCGTGCGGCGGTGTCTGTGTGTGTGCGTGGCGCGGTGTCTGTGTGTGTGCGTGGCTGTGTGTGTGTCTGTCTGTGGGGGGTGTCTGTGGGTGTGTGTCTGTGCGTGTGTGGGTGTGGCTGGAGGGTGTCTGTGGGTGGGTGTGTGGCTGTGCGGGTGTGGCTGGGGGGTGTCTGTGTGGGGGGGTGTGCGGGTGTCTGTCCAGGTGGGTGGGTGTGTCGGGGGGGTGGGTGTCTATGGGTGCACGTGTGGGTGTCCGGGTGTGCGTTTGTGGGTGTGTGTCCATGCATCTGTGTGCGTGTGAGGGTGTCTGTCTGTGGGGCGGGTGTCTGTGTGCATGTTTGTGTGTGGGTGGGTGTCCATGTGTGGGCACGGGGGTGTGTCGGGGTGGGTGTGTTGTCTGTATGCGTGTGTGTGTGTGTCTCTGCGCATGTCTTTGTGTGCGTCTGCATGTCTGTGTGCGTGCATCTGTGTGCGCGTGAGTGGCTGTGTCTGGGTGTTTGTGTCCATGTGTGCACGTGTGTGTGTGTGGGGGGGTGTGTGTGTGTGTGTGCATGGGTGTCTGTCTGAGGGTGTCTGCGCGGGGGGGTCTGTGTCTGTTGGTCTCTGGGTGGGGGTGTCAGTGTGGGGGGTGTCAGTGTGGGTTTATCTGTGTGTCTGCATTTGTGTGTGTGTGCACACTTGTCTGTCTGGGGTGGGTGTCAGTGTGTGGGTGTGTCTGTGCATGGGTGGGTGTTCATCTGTGTCCATGTGTGTGAGTTGATCTGCATTTGTGTGTCTGTACTTGTGTGTGTGGCTCTTTGTCTGTGTCCACGTGGGTGTGCAGGCATGCATGTGTGTCCATGTGTTTCTATGCGTGTTTGTGTCTGTCCGTGTTTGTCTAAGTGGGTGTGTCTCTATCCATATGCATGTCTGTGTGGGTTTCTGCTTGTGTCTGTGGGTAGCCATGTCCGTCTGTGTGGTTGGGGGTGGATGTGGGTCTCTAAGTGAGTGTGCACGTGCACAAGCGTGCATCTGTGTGTTTATCAGTGTGTGCCCATGTCTGTCCCTCTGTGTGTGTCAGTGGGTTTCTGTGTCTGTGGGTTGTCCATGTGCCTGTGTGCATGTCTGTGTGTGTCTGTGTGTGTCTGTCATATTCTGCGTCTCTCCATGTATGTCCATGTCTGTCTGCAGAGTTTGGTCCAGGGGCTCGGTTTTTCCAAGCAGGGCTCCTTTGGGGAGCTACACAGTAATTGGAGCTCCCTGCTCCTCCTTCCCTCTTTGTCTTCTTGGTTACCTGCTAGTAAATGTTACCTCTTCCCCTAGTAATTTTATTCCTATTCTTTCAATAATTCTCTTTCACTCCAGGTAATAATTCTCTTTTTCTTCACCTAATAATGCTCTTTCTCTCTGGCTTATACTTCTCTTCTTCTGCTGGCAATAATTTTCTTTCAATTTCCATCATAATTCTCCTGGTCTCCTGCAAATAATTCTCATCCTATCCAGCTAATACTGTTATTGGTAATCTCTCCAAAATTCTCTTTCACTCCAAGTAATAGTTCCTCTTATTCTCCTAATAAATCTCCTCCTACTCATAATTCTCTGTGTTTCCCACTTATTATATTATTCCTGCTTACCCAGTAATTCTCTTGCACGCTGAGTTAGAAGTCTCCTCTTATTCCTGTAAGAAAACTCTTCTTCTCCAGCTAATACTTTTATTCCTCTCTTGGTAACAATTATCTTCCTATTTCCCTCATACTTCTCTCGATCCCCCGCTAATAAATATCTTTGTCTCCCGCTAATAATTTTATTCCTATTCTCCTGATAATTCCCTCCCACTCCAGGTAATAATTCTCTTTGGATTCCCATAATAAATCTCTTCTTCTCCTGCTCATATTTTTTTTAAACTCTTCTGCTTATAATTTTATTCCTATTCTCCCAATAATTCTCTTTCAATGCAAGTAATAAATCTTTTTTTTATTCTGCTAATAATTTATTCTTTTCACACTAATAAATCTCTTCCTCTCCCCCTAATAATTTTATTCCTATTCTCCCAATAATTCTTTTCCAGTGCAAGTGATCAATTTCTTTTTATTCCCCTAATAGCACTCTTCCTTTCCAGCTAATATTTCTCCTCTTCTCCTGGTAATAATTATCTCATTTCCCTCATAATTCTCTTGGTTTCCCACTAATAAATCTCCTCCCCTCCCGCTAGTATTTTTATTTGCATTCTCTCAGTAATTCTCTTTTTCTTCCCCCTATAGTTCTCTTGCCCCCACTCTGATATATTTTTTCTCATTCTCCCAGTAAATCTCCTTGACTGCAGGCAATAATTCTCTTTTTATCCCCCTAATGCTTGTTATTCTCTCCTAATCATGAATTCTCATCCTCTCCCGTTAATAATTTTATTTCTATTCTCCCAGTAATTTTCTCCCAATCCAGGCAATAATTCTCTTTTTCTTCTACTAATAATTGTGGCCTTCCCACGCTAATAAATCTATTCCTCTCCCGCTAATTAATTTATTCCTATTCTATCAATAAATCACTTACACGACCAATAATAATTCTCTTCCTACCCTCCCTTATAAATTCTCTTCCTTTCATGCTTATAATGCCTGTCCTCTCCTAATAATATTAATCCTCTCCCACTAATACATTATATTTTATTATCCCTATAACTCACTTTAATTCCATGTAATAATTTTCTTTTGCCTCCCCTAATCATTCCCTTCCACTCCCACTCAAATCTCTTCCTCTCCCACTAATTATTTTATTCTTATTTTCACAATATTTCTCTTTCACTCCAGGTAATAACTGTGTTTTCATACCCCTAATAATTCTCCTCTTCTCCTGATAATGCTTCTCTACCTCTCCCACTATAACTCTCCTCTTCTTCTGTTCACCATTCTCTTCCTCTCCCATTAATATTTTTATTCCTAATCTCCCTAGAATTCTCTTCCGCTGCAGGTAATAAAACTCTTTTTATTCCCCTAATAAATCTCTTCCTGTGCTGCTCATAAATCTTGTCCTCTCCTG
Source organism: Tinamus guttatus (assembly GCF_059628265.1). Taxonomy (NCBI): domain Eukaryota; kingdom Metazoa; phylum Chordata; class Aves; order Tinamiformes; family Tinamidae; genus Tinamus; species Tinamus guttatus. The sequence goes on from NW_028289979.1 coordinate 30,856, forward strand.
CTATTAATGTTATTCCTATTCTCTCAATAATTCTCTTTGACTGCAGGTAATAATTCTTTTTATTCCCCTAATCATTCTCTTCCTCACCTGCCCATAATTCTCTTCCTCTCCCACTAATAATTTCACTCCTCTTTGCTCAGTAACTCTTTTCCATGCCAGATAATAATTATCTCTTTATTCCCCTAATAACGCTCGTCCTCTCCAGCTAATACTTCCCCTCTTCTCCTGGTAATAATTATCTTCCCATCTCCCTCGTAATTCTCTTGGTCTCCTGCTAATACATCTCATTTTCTCTCTCTAATTATTTTATTCTTATTCTCCCAACAATTCTCTTCCACTGCAGGTAGGAATTCTCCCTTTTTATCCCCCTAATTATTTCCTTCTGCTCGCTCTAATAATTATATCCCAATAACTCACTTTCACACCAGGTAATAATTTTCTATTTATTTCCCTAGTCATTCCCTTTGGCTCCCAGCTCATAAATTTCTTCCTCTCCCGCTAATAATGTTTTTCCTACTCCTCTAATACATACCTTTTACTCCAGTTAAATATTCTCTTTTTCTTCCCCTAATAATTCTCTTCAGTTTTGTCTAATTTTTCTCCTCTTCTCCCACTAATGTCTCTCTTCTATTCTAGTTAATAATTCTCTGCATTTCCCCACTGTCATTGTCTCGCTCTGCTGTAAAGTCTGTTCCTCTCCCGCTAATACATTTATTCCTACTCTGATAGTCATTTTCTTACTATTTTGCTAATCATTTTCTTCCTATTGTCCTAATAAAAGTCTCTACTTTTCCCACTTTAATTCTCTTCCTCCTCTTTTAAGAATTCTCTTCCTCTCCTGCTCATCATTATCTTCCTCTTTGCCTAAGAATTCTTTTCTGTTTCTCTGATCGCTTTCCTCACATTCTGCTAATATTCTCTTTCTCTTCCCACTAATCTCCTTTTCTCCTGATCACTGTCTTCCTATTCTGCTAATAATTTTCTTCCTCGCTGGCTAATGCTTCTCCTCTTCTCTCACTAATAATTTTCTACTTTTCCCAGTATCATTCTCTTCCTCTTCTGTTAAGAATTCTCTCTGCTACTAATAGTTCTCTTCCCCTCCCACTAATAATTTCATTCTTCTTCTCCTTATTTTCTTTCTCTCGAGCTACAAACTCTCTTCTTATAGCCCTAAAATTTTTCATAAACACTAAAAACTCCCTTTCTATCCCCCAAAATAGTCTTTTATTATCACACTGTAAAATGGTGCACTCAAAAAGCCATAGCGGCAGCGGGGGAAGGAGATATCAAATACCGCGTTAGCTATACGCCCGACTCCGGCGGTATCCGATTCACAAACGGTCGGTGGACCGTAGGCCCGATCGCCTTCCTAGGCGCTAATCGAGTTCCCAAATAGCACGATCGGCTCTAAGCTCATATCCGGCAGTATCAGATTCACGAACGGTCTGTCAACGGTAGGTCCGATCGCCCCCCCCAAACAAGCGGAGTTCACAAACAGCACGATTTATTCAAATGCAACATTTTCAAAGCAGGTTTCGGGTGTCAGTACAGGAAATTCTGTACTACAGCGTGGGGTTTTTAGCTAGCTCTGAACACGCTCCATACAAACGTGCAGTCATCGCTCACCCCAGAAGATGGGAGAGGGCCGTCAGTCTCGAGTCTCCTCGAGCGGCGTCCCGACCCCAGGGTAAGAAAGGGGGTCAGCCCGTCGACTGACCCAGGAGTTACGATGATTTCCTCCCCGCTGCTTTTTCCTCCTGAGTTCACCTTTTATACTTCTCTTTATATTCAGGTGGAGCTTGAGTGACTAGAGTCATACTTAATATTGTTATTGATTGGTTAAAAAAAAAAAAAAAAGTTTCTCGCCTTCATTTAAACGTACAGTCAATTGACAATCTATAGCATGTGCTCAGTGAGGAGCAGTCTTATCCTGGAGGTAGGTAACTTTTGGGATGGAGGTGCATTTGGACATTATAATAAGCAAAGTTCAAGCAAAGTTCATCCGAATGGAGCGATTTCCCACCTTTGCTGGCTCAGCACCCGACGTTATCGTGTATCTCCCATCGGACAGCTACCGTGCAGCTCATCAGCGGCCCAGCACAGGGAGCGCAACAGAGTTTGGCCGCGGTATCTTCGCTCCGCTCCAGCCTCCGTCACTCCCCTTTGCCGCCGCGAGGAGGGCAGATCGTGACGCCCAGGGAACCGTGGAGAAGCAGAGTCCCTGCGTACCAACCGTTCTGGAAGCGTCAACTATGTATCACCCCCAGGCAAGCTTTTGTAATGCCAAAACTTCTGTTAGGCCCTAGTTTCTCTCAGTTCCCGCTTTCAAACAGTTCTTCTACACATGCCAAATATTTTTATCATCGTGCTCCTAATACCGCATTCCCCAAATTCCCCACAAATAAATCTCTTCCTCTCCAGCTAATATTTTTATTCCTACTCTCCCTCTTTTTCTCCACTTAATTCTCTTCCTATTCCATTAAATTTTTCTTCCTGTTCCTCCAATAATTCTCTTCCTATTCTACTATTAATTCTCTTGCTCTCTGGCTAATACTGCTCCTCTTTTTCCACTGTATTTGTTTTCCTCTCTTGTTAGCAATTATGTTCCTCTCCTGGTAATACTTTTCTTCCTATTTCTATAGGATTTTTTTTTTAAATATTCTGATAATAATTATCTGCCTATTCCCCAATAATATTCTTCCTGTTTCCTAATACTTCTCTTCCTCTCCTGCTAATAATGCTCCTCCTATTATACTCATTATTCTCTTCCCGTTTTCCTGTTAATTCTCTTCCTATTCCATTACTAATTCTACTCCAATTACTATGATAATTTTCAACTTAATCCTCTAATGATTCTTTTTATTCCGCTATTAATTCTCCTCTTCTCCAGCTAATGCTTCTCTTCTTTGCCCACTGTAGTTCTCTTCCTTTTCTGTTAAGGATTATCCTTCTCTCCCGCTCATGCTTTTCTTCCTATTTTGATAACCAATTTCTTACTATTCCAATAATCTGCCTATTCCTCTAAGAATTCCCTCTCTAATCCTCTAATAATTCTCCTAGTCACGCTAATACTTCTCTTCCCGTTCCCCTAACAATTCCCTTTTATATTCCTCTAATAATTTTCTTGCACTCCCGCTAATAATTCTTTGTATTCCGCTAATTATACCCTTCCTCTTCCCCTAATAATTCTCTTATTTTTCTGCTAATATATCTCTTCTATTTCCATGAGGAAAATTCTCCTAATCCCCTGATCATTTTGTTCCTATTCTGCTAAGAATTGTCTTCCTATTCTCCTAATAATTCTCTTCCTCCACCACTAATAATTTTATTCCTCATCTCCCAGTACTTATCATTTAGTCCCATTAAAATTCTTTTTATTCCCCTAGTGCTTTCCTTCCTTTCTGGCTAATTCTTGTCCTCTTCTCCCACCAAATACTTTTCCTATTCTCCCGCTAATAATTCTCCTCTTGTTCCCCTCACGATTCTCTTCCTCTTCCCTATTAATACTCCTACTATTACACTAATTATTCTCTTTCTATTTTCCCGATAATTCTCTTTCTCCTCCGCTAATAATTTTCTTCCTATTCCACACATAATTCTCTTCCTATTCCTCTAAAAGTTCTCTTCCTATTCTGCTACTAATTCCCTTCCTCTACAGCTGATACTTCTTTCTCCTGCTAATAATTCTGTACTTTTCACACTATAATTATCTTCCACTTGTTAAGAACCCTCTCAATCTCCCACTAATCATTTTCTTTCTTTTCCGATAGCGATTCTCTTCCTATTCCCCTAATGATTCCCTTCTAATCTTCCTAATGGTTCTCCTCCTCTCTCGCTAATAAATCTCTTCCTATTCCCCCTTATAATTGTCTTGCTATTCTCCTAATAAGTCTCTTCATATTCCCCTGATGATTTTCTTCCTGTTCCCCTAAGGATTCCCTTCCTATTCCTTTGATACTCCTCTTTCTCTCCAGATAGTAATTTTCTACCCTACCCACTATCATTCTCTTCCTTTTCTGTTAAGAATTCTCTTTTCTCGCTAATACTGTTCTTTCCTTCCGGTAACAATTTTATTCTTATTCTCCTCCTCTTTTTGTTTCTCTTGAGGTAATAATTCTCTTCATAGCCCTAAAACTTCTTTCTCTGCCCCTAAAAACTCCCTCTATTTCCCTAAAAATTCTTTCCCCCTCCCTCTAAGAATTTCACTACCCTAGAATCATAGAATGCTTGAGGTTGGAAGGGACCTCTAGAGGCCATCTAGTCCAACCCCCCTGCACACGCAGGGTCACCTAGAGCACGTGGCACAGGACCGCGTCCACGCGGGTTTGGAAGATGTCCGGAGAAGGAGACTCCGCAACCTCTCTGGGCGGCCCGTTCCGGTGCTCCGTCACCCTCGCCGTTGAGGAATTTTTCCTTAAGTTTCTGGAACTTTTGATGCTTCTGTTTCTACTACCACGCCCCTAATAAATCCTTCTCTCCTGCTAATAATTCTATTCCCCCAATTCTCCCAATATTTACATTATACTTCTGTTAAAAATTCTCTTTTTATTCCCCTGATGATTCTCCTCCTCTCTGGTTAATTCTTCTCATCTCCCACTAATACTTCCATTCCAGCTAATAGTTCTCTCCTTTTCCTATTATCATTCTCTCGCTCTTCTTCTCGGAATTCTTTTCCGCTCCCGCTAACGCTCGTCTTCCTACTCTGATGATTTTTTCCTACTCCCCTAGAAATTCTGTCTGTATCCCTCTCAAATTTCCCTTTCTATTCCCTTAACAATTCCCTTCCTCTCCCAGCAAAAATACTCTGACTACTCCCCTGACTATATACTATTCCTCTATTAATTCTCTTCCTATCGCCCTGAACATTGGCTTCCTCTCACACTAACAATTCTCTACCTCACCCACAATAATGCTCCTCCTCTTCCCTTAAGCGTGCTCTTCCTCTCCCGTTAATATTTGTTTCCCTCCCGCTAATAATTTTATCCTTATAGACACCATTTTCCTTCTCTTGAGCTAATAATTGTTTCTATAGCCCCCGAAGTTCTTTCTCGCTAAAAACTCCCTTTCTATTCCCCTGCGTCTTTTCCTCTCCCGCTCCAAATATTATTACCATTTCCCTAATACCTGTCTTCCTCTCCCTCTAATAAATCTTTCTCTCCCGGTAATAATTTTATTCCTATTCTCCCACTACTAAGATTTTACTCCAGTTGAAAAAAATCTCTTTTTATTCCCCCTAATACTTCTCTTCCTCTCTGGCTACATCTTCTCCTCTTTGCCCAGCAAAACTTCTCCTGCTAATAAATCTGTTTCCCACAACAATTCTCTTCCTCTCCTGTTCAGAATTATCTTCTTCTCCCACTACCACTTCTCTTTCCCTCCTGCTAATAATTTTATTTTTCTCATAATTTCACTTGTCTTGAGCTAATACTTCTCTTTTTGTAGCCCTAAAAGATTTCTTTCTCTACTGCTAAACTCCCTTTCTATTCCCCCAAATATTCTTTTCCTGTTCCTCTAATAATTTTATTACCCCTCCCCTAATACTTTTTTTTCCTCTCCTGCTAATAAATCTCTTCCTCTCCAACTAATAATTTTCTTCTAATTTCCCAATAACTATAATTTACTCCAGTTAATTATTCTTATTGATCGCCTAATAATTCCATTCCTCTCTGGCTAATTCTTCTCTTCTTCTACTTCTAATACTTCTCTTATTTGCCCACTAATCCTTCTCTCCTTCTCCCCCAGTACTTCTCTACCTTTCCCCCTATCTTTCTCTTCAAGAATTCTCTTCCTCTCCCCCAATACTTTTTTCCCCTTCCCCTAATAATTTTAGGCTTATTCTCTATTTTCTTTCTCTTCAGGTAATAATTCTTTTTTGATAGCCCTAAAAAAAAAATAATAATAATCTATTTCTCCCGCTAAAACATCTTTCTCTACCGATAAAAATTTCTATTCCTAAGAACAGAAATTTCCGCTAAGAATTCCCTTCCTATTTCTTAGTGCTTCTGTCTCTGCTGCTAATTTTCTTCCCATTCCCCTAATAATTCTTTCTCTCAAGCAATTAATTGTTCCCCTTGTTCTTCTCTTTCTCTACAACTAGTACTTTTATTCCTATTCCCCTAAAAATTCTTTTCCTCTCCTGCTCTTTATTGTCTTTCTCTCTGATAATAATTTCATTCCTATTCCCCTAATAATTCTGTTTCCCTCCTGTGAATAACTATTTTTCTCTCCCCCAATACCTTTCTTTCCCTCATGTTAATAACTCTCTATCTATTCCCCTAAAATTAGTCTTCCTCTAACACTAGTATTTCTCTTCCTCTCTCGCTAAGTTCCCTTTCCCTCTCTGACATTTCTTCTCCTATTCCCCTAATACTCGGCCTTATCTCATACTAATCATTCACGTCGTCTCTCGCTAATAATTCCCTTTCTATTTCCCGAAAAATTCTTTTCGGCTCATACTTTTCTCCTGCTAATAATTCTCTTCCTACGCCCGTAATACTTCTACTCCTACTCTCCTAATCTATAGCTATTCATGCTTTCTCTCCAGCCAATAATTCCCTCGCTCTCCGCCAGTTATTCCCTTTCTTGCCCCGTTATTTCTTTTTCTCTGTTTCCATTAACTATCTTCTCTACAGCTAATAAATCCCTTTCTCTCCCACTAATAATTCCATTTCCATTCTCCTAATAATTCTTTTTCTCTTCCTAACAATTCCCTTCCCCTTGCACAAATAATTCTCTTCATATTGCACTAATAAATGTCTTCCTATTTGCTACTAATTTTCTTTCTCACTAACAATTCTCTTTTTATTCCTCCAAAATATCTTTCTCTCTTCCTCTCCCCCTCAGAATTACATTCCTATTCCCTTAATAATTTTGTTCCTCTTGTATGCGTAATTCTATTCCTATTTAGCTAATAATTTTCTTTCTCTCCCAATAATAATTCTTTCCCTCTCCTGCCGCTCATTAACTTCTTAAGCGGCTAATAAATCTTTCACACCCCCTAAAATTTCACTTTCTCTGCTCATATTAATTCTGTTTCTCTCCCGCAGATCTTTCCCTTTCTCTCCCATTAATTATTCGCTTTCTCATCCACAAATTATTTGTTCTCTCACACTAATAATTTCTTTCCTATTCCATTAGGAATTTTTTTCCCTCCTGGTAATGCTTTTCCATCCCTCCTGCTAATAATACTTTATTCCCATATACTGTTGTCCCCCCGCTAATATATCTTCTCCTGTCCCAATAATAATTCTCTTCCTCTCCCATCAATATTTTCCTTTCTCACCTCCTATTCATTATTTTCCTCTCCATTAAGACCGCCGTGAAATTCAACACCGTTCTCTCCCGCTAATTCTTCGCTGTCCTTTCTCGCCAAGAATTCCCTTCTTCCCCCGCCAAGTATTTTCTTCCCATTCCCCTAATAATTCCCTTTCTCTCCAGCCAATAATTTTATTCCCGTTTCCCTAATAATTATCTTCCTGCCCGGTAACATTGCCCTTTCTCTCATGCTAATTACTTGCTTTCTCTGCTCCGATTAATTCCCTTTCTCCCATACTAATATTTCCCTCTCCCTATTCCTGCTACATATCTTCCTCTCCCACTCATCTCTTTCTGTCTTTTCACTAAAAATTTCCCTGTCCCGGCAATAATTCTCTCTCGCTCCCAATAATAATTCTCCTCCTCTCCCACTAATAATGACCTTTCTATCCCGCTAATACTTCTCCTACTCTTCCCATAAAAATATGATTTCTATCCTGCTAACAATTCCCTTCTCTCTCACTAATAGTCCTACTCTCCTACTAATTCTCCTTCTGTGCCCCTAATAAATTTCTTTCCCCTAATAAATTTTCTATTCCCTCAAAAGACATTCTTTTTCTATTCCCTGAAAAAAAATTCCTTCCTCTCTCACTAGTTCACTTCCGCTTCTGCAATACTTCTTTTCTGCTCCTATTATCTTCTTCCCCAATTAAGAATTTTCTTTCTATTTCCCTAATAATTTTCTCCCTCTCCCCAATAATAATTTTCTTCCTATTTCCCTAATACTCCCTTTCATCTCCTGCCAATCATCGTGTTTCCCTCTCTGTTCTTATTTGTTATCTTCCTCTCCTGTTTACTATTTCTTTTCTCTCTCGCTAATAATTCTCCTGCTCTCCACCGATAAATTCTCCTCCTCTCCTGCAAATAGTTCCCTTTCTTGGCCCCTAATATATTTCTTTCTCTTCTCCTATTAATTATTCTGCTCCACCTAATAATTCCCTTTATTCCTGCTCATCATGCTATTCATATTTCCATTCCCGTATAATTTCCTCTTCAGCTAATAATTCTCTTCCTTTCACGCTCATAATTCCTTATTTTACTCAAATTTCTCTCGTGAACGTGTGTCGCCCTCCCGCTAATAATTCTATATTTGCTGTAAAAACCTCTTCCTCTCCTGCCAAAATGCCCCTCTTCCCCTCCCCACAATAAATCTTTCTCTCGCACTAATCATTCTCTTGCTCTTCCCCCAAAAACTTCTTTATCTTGCTATGAAATGTCTTATTCTTCCTCTAATGATTTGGTCACTTTCACTAATGATTCTTCTGCTCACCCCTTCTTAATTCTTTCTCATCTCCTCATAATTTTCTTTTGCTAATAATTTTTCTGGTCTCCCAACATTTTCTTTTCTTCCCACTAATAACTCTTTGTCTTGACACCTAATAATTCTCTTTATCTGCCCATAATTAATCTCTCTCTCTCCAGCTTATAAATCTGTCTCGGGCCAAATATTTCTTCTCTTCTCCTGCTAATAGTTCTTTCTCCCCGCGCAATACTTCTCTTTATCTCCTCCTCTTCATTATTGTTCTCTTCCGCTCATAATGCTCTTCCTCTCCCGCTAATCGCATTCTTTCTCGCCCGCTCATAATTTTTAATTCCTCTGCTAACAACTCTCTTATTTCCCCCACTAGTAACAACAGTTCTCGATGCCTACTTGCTCTTTTTTAAACCACCAGTAAATCTCTTTCTCACTCACACTTCTCATTTTTCACTTCCTTTATTCTTAACTTTTTCTCTGTCCTCACTAATTCTTTTTCTTTACTTAATAAATCTTTCTCTTCCCCTGCATTCTCTTCCTCTCTCCTCCACATACTTTTTTTTCTTCTCCCAGTAGCTCTCTCTATCCTCCAGAGAGTTCTCTCTCTCCTCCCTGCAAGCTTCTTTGGTTTTGCCCCCTAAAAATTCTTTTGGTCTCCTCTCCCCGCAATAAAACATTTTCAAGGCACACTTTAGTAGTAGATAGGATAAGAAGAATTTCAATAACAGACCTCTTGATATTCTGAACACGGGAGCTGCAGTCTCCGTAGTCCCGTCGAGGGTCTGTTTCATCACGGCAGCATTTCTCTCTCCTACACTCCCCGCTTTACCTAGGGAAGGAAGACCCTTGGGGTGGCCCCCCACCTGTATTTATGGCTGTGATTAGCGGGCCCCTCCCTTTGCAAGGGCTGCTGGGTAGGGCGGCGGGTGGCGTGAGGGCTACATAAGCCCAGGGCCGGGGCTGAGGAGCTCATTCTGCTCTTGCTTTCCTCTGGGAGTGCAGGGCTTGAAGGGTCTTGGAGGATAGCAACTGTGGAGGGATTGAAGTTCTCCAGGAGTATTTATCCTTGTTTTCGGAGAAGAAAGGGTATTTTGCACAATAAGACTGCCGAAGGGCATCAGTGGAGCTGTGAGCTGGTAGGAGCTCTAGAGGGTTTTAAAAATTTTTTTTTTCTTTTTTCTTTTTCTTGGATTAGTGTCTTCATAGGGGGTATTTAGGCGTCCTGAGTCTCCAGCTGTATGTTTTTTTAGGCATTAGTCTTTTGTCTGTTTGTTTTTTCTATGATTTGATTTAGCCTCCGATGAAGGTAAATCCAAAGAAATTTGCAAGAGGTCTAGATGTTTTTGAGATCTTTGTCTTGTTGCCCAGCAGTGATCCAGAACCTTGAAAAGTAAAGTAGAACAGTAAATGCGATGAACAGGATGTGATTGGTGTGTGAGGCTGGTGTTTGCGTCCTTTAGGGGAGAAAGGGTGGGTTCGCTAGGGCAGGCAGCTCCAGTCCGTGTCTCAAGGGTGCGTGTTGTAGCTGTGTGCTGTTTTGCTCAGATCTTGAGCTGGCTCTTGTTCTCTGGGGTCCAGAACGCATCTGGCACTGTTTCAACAGTAGTGCCGTAGGCATCCTTTGTCTTTCAGACCGATCTGAGCAATCATCACGGTGCCAGCGCGCCACGAACACAGCTAAGGGGCGATCTCTGCCTCCGACTCTTGGTCTCGGCCATCTGTAGACATTCATCTTGACGATCATCTTTGATGCCTAACCGACTGCATTTTCCTCTTCGGAGGCCAGTCTTGTATTGTGCCTTCCTGGCATACTTTCAGGATTGTCTTCCCTGCATTATTGCAGCATTGGATCTTTCTAGCCAGTCTCTTCTACATCGCTCTCTATGGCTTTGCCGGCCCCTTTCTGACACGGGCGCCGGCGATCGGCTCACTCGGCAGAAGCCCCGATCGATCGGGGCTGCACGGTTCTCATGTCATAGACATTTTGTAGCCCTCGCTACCTTCTGCACAGTAATGGTTCTTTTTTTGCGTAAGGCTTTTTTCTGTCCTCTCATATTTGTGTGCGTGGTTGTCCGTGTGGGGCTGGAGCCGCCTCGCCTGTTGAAGTCGGCCGTAGTAGCGCATGGAGATCGGAAGCGATGGCCCGTAGAGGTAATCGGTCAGCCTGCACACGATCTACCTGATGTGTTTAAGTATCTTGGCACAGGGTCAGGTTGTCTTCCCTGCACCGTTACAGCATTGTATCTTTTCTGAAGGTCCTTTCCTCATCATGGGCTTTGCTGGCCCCTTTTTGACACGAGTGCTGGCATTTGACTGCCTCGCTCGTGCCCAGCATCGGGGCCGCGTAGCTGTGATGTGGCAGGATTTTTCTAGTCCTCGCCATCTTCTGTGCAGTAATAGTTTATCTTTGCATAGGGCTTTTGTCTGTTTGTCCAATGATGTTTGTGTGTGTGGCTGTACGTGCGGGGCTGGAGCTGCCTTGCCCGTGGGAGTCGGCTGTAGTAGCACACAGAGGTTGGGAGCAAAGGTCTGGAGGAGCGATTGGTCAGCGTGTCAGTTGTCTGCTTGATCGATCAGTTTCTTGTGGGTGGGACAGTTGTCTGTGGGTCTGGCAGGTAGGCATTGCTTTGCTTTTGAGATGTTAGAGCCGTGTTCCTAGGGTTCCCAGAGGAGCGGGAGTAAGAAAAGGTCCTGCCTTAAGCAAATGTGCTAGAGGGTTGTTGCAAGGAAAGCCTTGTGGTCTGTGTGCTTTTTTAATGACTTTTTCCTTTGTGTCCATAGGTGTCGAGTCACGTGACCAGCAGGTCACCCACGTTCCAGAGGATCGCGGCAAGATGAGCGCGGGCCCACGAGAGAAAGCAGAGCCTAGCGCGTGGGTGTTTGTCCTCGCGGTCCTGTCCTTCTCGTTCGGTCGTGTTCTGTTTTTCCAGGCGCCGCGGCAGGCGTAGGGGCTGCAGAACAATGTCCCGTGTTCCGGACGGGCTCCCAGAAGAGGTAATGGTGTTGTAGTGGGGTATTGTTGCACATGAGCTGTGGTTCTGTCCTCCCCTTCATTTTTTGCAGCTTGTGCTAAGGGTTGCTGAGAGGAGAAGCTGAGTGAGCAGAAGGAGCCTGAACAGGTGAGATGGGGTGCTTCCATGTCTGTGTTTGGTTATTTGTGTGTGGTGAGGTGTTGCCAGGCTGCTCTCGGTGAATTGCTTTTTCTTTTCTCTTTCAGGTGCTGTGTAGGCCTTTAGCATTGGCAGCAGAGGACTCAAGCGAGGCAGTGACTGCATAGGATGGTGTGTCAGTAGATCTAGGAGTTGTCATCCCTGCTTAATGGATGAGTCCCTTGGTACTTTTGTTGGTTCTAGGTGTCCTGCGTGTCTTTGCAGCCCCGGTACCGTAGCGGGAATCTGGCGCCGTGCAGGTGAGCAGAAGGACAAGCAGTACTTTGGAGGAGAGGGCCCATCCCGTTGGGGTGGGAGCTGGCTGTTACAAGGGTGACAACTCCTGCTGTATTTTGACAGGTGGTGGTGGTGAATGGAGCGTCTGAAATCAGATGGGAGAAGATGATTCTGCCCGTTGAGGATGGCTCCCGAAGCCCCGCGGTGACCCAGAGCCCCACCAAGGCTAAGTAGAGGGATCGGAGGTGTTGGGCCATCCTGACTGTTTGTGTGCACCTAATACGGATGTCTCTTCTGTATGAGTGTGGTGAGAGTGGTGTTTTGCGTATAGCATAGGGGAGAGTGTAGGCTTGCTAGGGCAGGCAGCTCCAGCCCGTGTGTCTATGGTCTGTGTTGTAGCTGTTTGGTGTTTTGAGCAGGTCTTGAGGTTCCTCTTGTTCTATGGTTCCAACAGGCATCTCGCACTGTACAGCAGTAGTGCTACAGGCATCGTTTGTCTTTCTGCCTGGCTCGAGTCATCGTCATCATCCTCGTGCCGGCGGATCCCATCTCGCGCCGCGAACGCGGATCGGGGGCGTTCCGTCCCTCCGGGTCGGTCTCTCGGCTCTTTGCGGCCGTTCATCTCGTTCATCTTCTGCGCCGTCATCGGGGCCTCGTCGGCCCCACTTTCCTCTTTGGAGGCCGGTCTCGTGTCGTGCCTTTGCGGCATCCTTTCAGGGCTGTCTTCCCTGCATCGTTACAGCATTGTATCTTTTCTGAAGGTCCTTTCCTCATCATGGGCTTTGCTGGCCCCTTTTTGACACGAGTGCTGGCATTTGACTGCCTCGCTCGTGCCCAGCATCGGGGCCGCGTAGCTGTGATGTGGCAGGATTTTTCTAGTCCTCGCCATCTTCTGTGCAGTAATAGTTCATCTTTGCATAGGGCTTTCGTCTGTTTGTCCAATGATGTTTGTGTGTGTGGCTGTACGTGCGGGGCTGGAGCTGCCTTGCCCGTGGGAGTCGGCTGTAGTAGCGCACAGAGGTTGGGAGCAAAGGTCTGGAGGAGCGATTGGTCAGCGTGTCAGTTGTCTGCTTGATCGATCAGTTTCTTGTGGGTGGGACAGTTGTCTGTGGGTCTGGCAGGTAGGCATTGCTTTGCTTTTGAGATGTTAGAGCGGTGTTCCTAGGGTTCCCAAAGGAGCGTGAGTAAGAAAAGGTCTGCCCTAAGCAAATGTGCTAGAGGGTTGTTGGAAGGAGAGCCTTGTGGTCTGTGTGCTTTTTTTAATGACTTTTTCCTTTGTGTCCATAGGTGTCGAGTCACGTGGCCAGCGGGTCACCCACGTTCCAGAGGATCACGGCAAGGTGAGCGCGGGCCCCCGAGAGAAAGCAGAGCCTAGCGCGTGGGTGTTGTCCTCCTGCTCCTGTCCTTCTCGTTCACTCATATTCTGTTTTTCCAGGTGCCATGGCAGGCGTAGCGGCTGCGGAGCATCGTCCCGTGTTCCGGACGGGCTCCCAGAAGAGGTAATGGTGTTGTAGTGGGGTATTGTTGCACATGAGCTGTGGTTCTGTCCTCTCCCTTCATTTTTTTGCAGCTTGTGGCGAGGGTTGCTGAGAGGAGAAGCTGAGTGGATGGAAGGAGCCTGAACAGGTGAGATGCGGTGCTTCCCTGTCTATGTTTGGTTATTTGTGTGTGGTGAGGTGTGGCCAGGCTGCTCTCGGTGATTTGCTTTTCCTTTTCTCTTTCAGGTGCTGTGTAGGCCTTTAGCATTGGCAGCAGAGGACTCAAGCGAGGCAGTGACTGCATAGGATGGTGTGTCAGTAGATCTAGGAGTTGTCATCCCTGCCTAACAGATGAGTCCCTTGGTACTTTTGTTGGTTCTGGGTGTCCTGCGTGTCCTCGCAGCCCCGGTACCGGAGTGGGAATCTGGTGCCGTGCAGGTGAGCAGAAGGACAAGCAGTACTTTGGAGGAGAGGGCCCATCCCGTTGGGGTGGGAGCTGGCTGTTACAAGGGTGACAACAACTGCTGTATTTTGACAGGTGGTGGTGGTGAATGGGGTGTCTGAAATCCGATGGAAGAAGATGATTCTGCCCGTTGAGGATGGCTCCCGAAGCCCCGCGGTGACCCAGAGCCCCACCAAGGCTAAGTAGAGGGATCGGAGGTGTTGGGCCGTCCTGACTGTGTGTGTGTGTGTGTGTGTCTAGTACAGATGTCTCTGTTGTTTGAGTGTTGAGAGTGGTGTTTTGGGTGTAGCATAGGAGAGAGTGTGGGCTTGCTAGGGCAGGCAGCTCCAGCCCGTGTGTCTATGGTCTGTGTTATAGCTGTTTGATGTTTTGATCAGGTCTTGAGGTTCCTCTTGTTCTATGGTTCTAAAAGGCATCTCGCACTGTACAGCAGTAGTGCTGTAGACATCCTTTGTCTTTCTGCCTGGCTCGAGTCATCGTCATCATCCTCGTGCCGGCGGATCCCATCTCGCGCCGCGAACGCGGATCGGGGGCGTTCCGTCCCTCCGGGTCGGTCTCTCGGCTCTTTGCGGCCGTTCGTCTTCTGCGCCGTCATCGGAGCCTCGTCGGCCCCACGTTCCTCTTCGGAGGCCGGTCTCGTGTCGTGCCTTTGCGGCACCCTTTCGGGGCTGTCTTCCCTGCATCGTTACAGCATCAGATCTCTTTTGAAGGTCTCTTCCTCATTGCTATCTTTGGCTTTGCTGGCCTGTTTTTGACACGGGTGCTGGCATTTGACTGCCTTGCTTGTGCCCAGCATCGGGGCCACGCAGCTGTGATGCCACTGGATTTTTCTAGTCCTCATTATTTTCTGTGCGGTAATAGTTCTCCTTTGCATAGGACTTTTGTCTGTTTGTCCAATGATGTTTGTGTGCGTGGCTGTATGCGTGCAGCTGGAGCTGCCTTGCCCGTGGGAGCGGGCTGTAGTAGCGCACAGAGATGGGCAGCGAAGGTGTGGAGGAGCGATTGGCCAGCGTGTTAGTAATCCCCTTGATCGATCAATTTATTTTGGTGGGACAGTTGTCTGTGGGTCTGGCAGGTAGGCATTGTTTCTCTTTTGAAATGTAGAGCAGTATTCCTAGGGTTCCCAAAGGAGCAGGAGTAAGAAAAGGTCCTGCCCTAAGGAGATGAGCTAGAAGGTTGTTGGAAGGGGCGTCTCGCGGTCTGTGGGTTTTTTGATGACTTTCCTTTGTGTCCGTAGGTGTTGAGTAACGGGGCTGGCGGGTCGCTCAAGTTCCAGAGGATCGCGGCGAGGCGAGCGTGGGCCCGTGAGAGAAAGCGGAGCCTAGCGTACGGGCGTTGTCCTCCTGGTCCCGTCCTTCTCGTTCCCTCGTGTTCTCCTTTTCCAGAGGCCGAAGCGGGCATAGCGGCTGCGGAGCATCGGCCGTCATTCTGGATGGGCTCACAGAGGTAAAGGTGTTGTAGCAGGGTATTGTTGCAGAAGGGGTGGTGGTTTTTGTCATCCCCTTGAGGTGTCCTCTCTCTTTTTTTTGCAGGTTGTGCTAAGGGTTGTTGAGAGGAGAAGCTAGGTGGGCAGGAGCCAGAACAGGTGAGAAGGGATGCTTCCATGTGTGCCTTGGGTTATTTGTGTGCCGTGGCGTGTTGCCAGGCTGCCTCTCGGTGATTTGCTTTTCCTTTTCTTTCAGGTGCCATGTAGGCCTCTAGCATTTGCACCCGAGGATTTGAGGTGAGGCAGCGTGACCGGATAGAACGGTGTGTCAGTAGATTTAGGAGTAGTCATCCCTGCTTAATGGATGAGTCACTTGGTACTTTTGTTTGTTCTTAGGTGTCATGCATGTTGTTATAGCCCTGATACCGGAGCGGGGATTCGGCACAGTGCAGGCGAGCAGAATGACGGCAGTACTTAGGGGAGAGCGCTTACGCGGAAGAGGCGGGAACTGGCTGTTACAAGCTGACCGCTCATTCTCTGGTTTGACAGGTGATGGTGGAGAATGGTGCGCCTGAAATAAGATGGTAGATGATGTTTCTGCCAATTGAGGATGGCTCTTGAAGTTCTGCGTTGATCCAGAGCCCCGCCAAAGCTAAGTGGAGGGATAGGAGGTATCGGGCTGCCTTGACCGTGTGTGCGTGCGTAGCACCGGCTTGTCTAATACGGATGCCTATTTTGTTTGAGCGATAGGAGGGTGGCATTTTGGGTGCCGCACCGGAGAAAGCGGAGGGTGGGCTAGAGCAGGCACCTCCAGCCCGTGTCTCTGGTGCGTTGTTGCTGTTTGGTGCTTTGCTCAGCTCCTGAGGTTTTTATTCTCAACAGAGAGGGTGGGGGAAAAGGGCTCCTGCCCTAATAAAAAGTTGAGTTAGAGAAGAGGTGAAATGAGGGTGTTGTGCTTTGTGGCCTTTCTTGATGACTTTTTTTTTTTTTCAGTTGCTCACAGGTGTCATGCAGAGAGCAGATCGCTCGGGTTCCAGAGAACCTCGGCAAGGTGAGCGTCGCTCCGCGGGACGGAATGGAGCTTAGAGTAAGGGGGTCTCGTCCGGCTACCGCCGACCCTCTCGCCGGCTCGCGTTCGGCTTTTACGGGCCGCCCCTTTATAGCGCGGACGGCGTTGTCGGCCGCCTCTCGCCGATTTGCCTTTCCTCTGATACTTCAGGTGGCCAGCCAGCCTTTGCTCCTTGCGGATGAGGGTTGGAGGTGAGGATGACTAATTGAGTATACTGGTGTGTCAATAGTTTTAGGAGTAGTCATCTCTGTGTAGCAGATTAGCCACTTGGTAATTTTGTTTGTTCTAGGTGCTACAGGCGTCATGGCATCTCCTATACCAGAGTGAGGATTTGACATGATGCAGGTGGGTAATGTGACGGCGGTGCTTTGGGGGAGGCTGTTTTGTAGCTGGTCCCGGAGGTGACCCTCACGGGAGGTGGGCGCTTGTGCTGTGTTTTGGCAGGTTATGAAGTTGAACTTCACTTTCATGAAGTTGAAATGGGTACCCCAAGGAAGATTGAAGAAGATGCGTCTGTCTGTCAAGGATGGCTCCCAAAGTCCTGTGGTGACCCTCAGCACTGTGAAAGCTAAGTGAAGGGATAGAAGTTGTTGGGCTGTCCTGAGCGTGTGCTGCCAGGCTATCTAGTACGGTTGTCTCTCTCAGAAGAGCGGTGCGTGAGCGATGTTTTGCGTGTTGCCCAGGAGTCGGTGTGGGTTTGCTGGGACAGGCAGTTCCAGTGTCTTTCTGGGGTGTGTGTTGTAGCTTTGCCGTTTTGCTCGGGTTTTGAGGTTGCTCTTGTTTTTTGTTGTTTTGGCATGCGTCTAGCACTATGGCAAGTAGGAAGTAGGGGAATGTGACAGCAGCAGTCTGGAGCAGTGATTAGTTAGCCTGTGTTGCCTGCTTGATGTATCGATTGATTTTTGAGGTGCAGGGAGAGGTCTGTGAGGCAGGTGGTGAGTTTGTTTTTCAGATGGAGAGCAGTGTTTGCACGTTTCTTCAGAGATGGGCAGACCAGCGGTCCTGTCCTAATGAGAAAATGAGCTTGAGAGTGGTTGGAAAGAGAACGTTGTCATCTGTAGGCGTTCTCGTTGCCTCTCCCGCCTTGCGCCGCCGCCGCCCCCCCTCTCCCGCCTTGCGCCGCCGCCGCCCCCCCTCTCCCGCCTTGCGCCGCCGCCGCCCCCCCTCTCCCGCCTTGCGCCGCCGCCGCCCCCCCTCTCCCGCCTTGCGCCGCCGCCGCCCCCCCTCTCCCGCCTTGCGCCGCCGCCGCCCCCCCTCTCCCGCCTTGCGCCGCCGCCGCCCCCCCTCTCCCGCCTTGCGCCGCCGCCGCCCCCCCTCTCCCGCCTTGCGCCGCCGCCGCCCCCCCTCTCCCGCCTTGCGCCGCCGCCGCCCCCCCTCTCCCGCCTTGCGCCGCCGCCGCCCCCCCTCTCCCGCCTTGCGCCGCCGCCGCCCCCCCTCTCCCGCCTTGCGCCGCCGCCGCCCCCCCCTCCCGCCTTGCGCCGCCGCCGCCCCCCCTCTCCCGCCTTGCGCCGCCGCCGCCCCCCCTCTCCCGCCTTGCGCCGCCGCCGCCCCCCCTCTCCCGCCTTGCGCCGCCGCCGCCCCCCCTCTCCCGCCTTGCTGGTTTTGTCAAGGCCCTGGCTCCTTATTGCTTGCGTCTTTTGTCTCAGTCATTTGTCCTTAGCTATTCTCTTTATGCTATGGTTAGTGCTATTTGCATGTTGTAGGGCTTGTCTAGAGTATCTGAGTGTGTAGTGGTGGGTTGGGGCTTTCTGCCTGATGGTGTGTGTGCATGTTTCCTCATGGATGTATGTGGCTGTGTGTACATGTCTTGTTCTTTTTGTGTGGAGTAGAGTTTCCAGGTTCCCTCTTAGTGATCTGTTTTTCCTCTGCTCTTTCAGGTGCTGTATGGACCTTTTGCCTTCACAGCTGAGGAGTTGAGGTGAGGCAGAGTGACTGGAGAGAAGGATGCGTCACTAGATCTAGGAGTAGTCAGCCCTGCCCAATGGAGGAGTCACTTGATTTGTGTGTGTGTTCTAGGTGTCATCACAGCCCCGATACCAGAGTGAGGATCTGACACAGAGCAGGTGAGCGGAATGACAACAATGCTTTGGGGCAGACTGTTTTTCTGAGTGAGGTTGCAGCTGTCAGTTTATACAGGTGACCACTTGTGCTGCGGTTTGGCAGGTGATGGATGTGAACAAGGTGTCCAAAATAAGAAGATTGAAGAAGATGCATCTGCCTGTCGAGGATGGCTCCCAAAGTCCTGTGGTGACCCCGTGCCCTGTGAAAGCTAAGTGAAGGGATAGAAGGTGTCGGGCTGTCTCGAGCATGTGTGCATCTTGAGCGTGTGCTGCCAGGCTATCTAGTATGGTTGCCTCTCTTGGATGAGTGGTGTGTGAGTGATGATTTGGGTGTTGCACAGCAAACAGTGTGGGTGTGTTGGGGCAGGCAGGTCTGGTGTGTTTCTCTGGTCTGTGTTGTAGCTGTGTGTTGTTTTGCTCAGGTTTCAATGTTGCTCTAGTTGTTTGGGTTTTGGCATGCATCTAGCACTATGGCAAGTAGGAAGTAGCATAATGTGGCAATAGTAGCCTAGGGCAGTGATTGGTCAGCCTGTGTCTTCCTTTTGATTTGTTGGTTGATTTTTAAGAAGCAGGGATGGGTTGATCAGGCAGGTGGGTGTGTTGGTTTGTTTTTTCAGATGCAGAGCAGTGTTTGCAGATCTTTCAAAAGAGATGGGAGGACAAGGGGTCCTGGCCTAATGAGAGAGTGAGCTTGAGAGTCGTTGAAAAGAATGGTGTCATCTGTGGGTCTTCTCCTTGACTTGTTGCCTTGCGCCGCCCCCTGCCTTGCGCCGCCCCCTGCCTTGCGCCGCCCCCTGCCTTGCGCCGCCCCCTGCCTTGCGCCGCCCCCTGCCTTGCGCCGCCCCCTGCCTTGCGCCGCCCCCTGCCTTGCGCCGCCCCCTGCCTTGCGCCGCCCCCTGCCTTGCGCCGCCCCCTGCCTTGCGCCGCCCCCTGCCTTGCGCCGCCCCCTGCCTTGCGCCGCCCCCTGCCTTGCGCCGCCCCCTGCCTTGCGCCGCCCCCTGCCTTGCGCCGCCCCCTGCCTTGCGCCGCCCCCTGCCTTGCGCCGCCCCCTGCCTTGCGCCGCCCCCTGCCTTGCGCCGCCCCCTGCCTTGCGCCGCCCCCTGCCTTGCGCCGCCCCCTGCCTTGCGCCGCCCCCTGCCTTGCGCCGCCCCCTGCCTTGCGCCGCCCCCTGCCTTGCGCCGCCCCCTGCCTTGCGCCGCCCCCTGCCTTGCGCCGCCCCCTGCCTTGCGCCGCCCCCTGCCTTGCGCCGCCCCCTGCCTTGCGCCGCCCCCTGCCTTGCGCCGCCCCCTGCCTTGCGCTCTTTACTGGTTTTGTCAAGGCCCTGGCTCCTTATTGCTTGAATCTTTTTGTCTCAGTCATTTGCTCTTAGCTAACCTCTTTATGCTATGGCTAGCGCTATTTGAATGTTGTAGGGCTTGTCTAGAGCAGCTCAGTGTGTAGTGGTGGGTTAGGGCTTTCTGCCCGATGGTGTGTGTGCATGTTTGCTCGTGTGTGTGTGCGGTTGTGTGTACATGTCTTTTTCTTTTTGTGTTAGGTAGAGTTTCCAGGTTCCCTCTTAGTGATCTGTTTTTTCTCTGCTCTTTCAGGTGCTGTATGGACCTTTTGCCTTCACAGCTGAGGAGTTGAGGTGAGGCAGAGTGACTGGAGAGAAGAATGTGTCGCTATATCTAGCAGTAGTCACCCCTGCCCAATGGAGGAGTCACTCGATTTGTGTGTGTTCTAGGTGTCATCACAGCCCCGATACCAGAGTGAGGATCTGACACAGAGCAGGTGAGCGGAATGACAGCAGTACTTTGGGGCAGACTGTTTTTGCGGGTGAGGTGGGAGCTGATGGTTTACACGGGTGACCACTTGTGCTGCGGTTTGGCAGGTGATGGATATGAACAAGGTGTCCAAAATAAGAAGATTGAAGTAGATGCATCTGCCTGTCGAGGATGGCTCCCAAAGTCCTGTGGTGACCCTGTGTCCTGAAAAAGCTAAGTGAAGGGATAGAAGGTGTCGGGCTGTCTCGAGCGTGTGTGCGTCTTGAGCGTGTGCTGCCAGGCCATCTAGTATGGTTGCCTCTCTTGGGTGAGCGGTGCGTGAGTGATGTTTTGGGTTTTGTACAGGAGGCAGTGTGGGTTTGCTGGGGCAGGCAGTTCCAGTGTGTTTCTCTCTGATCGGTGGTGTACCTGTATGGTGTTTTGCTCTGGTTTTGAGCTTGCTCTTGTTCTTTGGGTTTTGGCATGCATCTAGGACTATAGCAAGTAGGAAGTAGTGGAATGTGGCAACAATAGCCTGGAGCAGTGTTTGGTCAGCCTGTGTCTCCCTCCAGATGTATTTATTGATTTCAAAGGAGTGGGGCGGGGCGTTGGTTAGGTGGATGGGTGTGAGTGTTTGTTTTTTCAGGTGGAGAGTAGTGTTTGCCGATTTCTCAAAAGAGATGGTCGGACAAAGGGTCATGCCCTAATGAGAAGGTGAGCTTGAGAGTGGTTGGAAACAGAATGTTGTCGTTAGTGGACTTTGTTGCTGACTTCCCGCCTCGCGCCGCCCCCCTTTGCCGCCTCGCGCCGCCCCCCTTTGCCGCCTCGCGCCGCCCCCCTTTGCCGCCTCGCGCCGCCCCCCTTTGCCGCCCCCCTTTGCCGCCTCGTGCTGCCGCCTTTATTGGTTTTGTGCCAAGGCCTTGGCTCCTTATTCTTTGCCTCTCTTGCCTCAATGTTTTGTCCTTAGCTGGCCCCCTTTCTGCCATGGGCAGTTGTATTTCAATGTCTTAAATCTTGTCTGGAGTATATTTGTGGCTGTGTTGTGGCAAATTAGGGCTTTGTTTCTGTGTGTGGGTGTGTTGGCGTGTGTGTTTCAAGAGTGGTCTGTAGTATAGAAGTTACCGGTTGTCCTTTTAGGGTGTTCACGATTGTGCTCATGGACCATTTTACCTAGGGAATTAGGCAGTTGGTGGTTTTAGCTGTTGGAGCGATGATTGCCTTGAGCAGCCAGTGGTATGTTGGTTGGTTTTGGTCATGCTTGTGTCTAATTCTGCATGTGTAATGCCTTTGTTATTTCTAAATGCTAGCTACAACCTAGGGAAAGTTTTAACTTTTTTTGAATAAAATCTAGCTGAGGGGTGTGTGTGTGTGTGTGTAATGTGTGTTTTGTGGGTTTGTGGTGGTGGGAATGGTGTTTTTTCTCCTCGGTCCGGCCGCTCTGCGAGGCGATCG
>NW_028289980.1:0-13514 GCF_059628265.1 Tinamus guttatus
CCACCTGTCAATCATCGCCAGGCCCCGCCCACGCTCCCCCCCCCCACATTGCGGGGGGGGGGTCCTGGGTGCGGGGGGGGGAGGGGAAGGGGGGGGTCACGTGGGGGGGGATCTCATGGGGGGGGAGGGGGTCCCAAGGGGGGGGGGGGTCCCATGGGGGAGGGGGGGGGGTCCCATAGGGGGGGTTGGGGGGGGGTCCCATTGGGGGAGGGGCCTCTTGGGGGTTGGGGGGGTCCCATGGGGGGAGGGGTTGGGGGGGTTTCATTGGGGGGGGGTCCCATGGGGGGGTCCCATTGGGGGGGGCTGGGAGGGTCCCACGGGGGGGGGGGAAATGGGGGGGTCGCATGGGGGATGGGGGGGGTCCAACGGGGGGGGGGTCCCGTGGGGGGGGGAGGGTCCCATGGGGGGGGTTGGGGGGGTCCCATTGGGGGAGGGGCCTCTTGGGGGTTGGGGGGGGGGTCCCATGGGGGGTGTCACATTGGGGGGGGGTCTCATTGGGGGGGTTCCCATGGGGGGGGTCCCATGGGGGGGGCTGGGAGGGTCCCACGGGGGGGGGGAAATGGGGGGGGTCGCATGGGGGATGGGGGGGGTCCCGTGGGGGGGGAGGGTCCCATGGGGGGGGTTGGGGGGGGTCCCATTGGGGGAGGGGCCTCTTGGGGGTTGGGGGGGGTCCCATGGGGGGAGGGATTGGGGGGGGGGTCTCATTGGGGGGGGTCCCATGGGGGGGGTCCCATTGGGGGGGGCTGGGAGGGTCCCACGGGGGGGGAAATGGGGGGGTCGCATGGGGGATGGGGGGGGTCCAACGGGGGGGGGGGGTCCCATGGGGGGGGTCCCATGGGGGGGTTGGGGGGGGGGTCCCATTGGGGGAGGGGCCTCTTGGGGGTTTGGGGGGGGGGTCCCATGGGGGGAGGGATTGGGGGGGGGGGTTTCATTGGGGGGGGGGGTCCCATGGGGGGTCCCATTGGGGGGGGGGAAATGGGGGGGTCGCATGGGGGATGGGGGGGGGTCCAACGGGGGAGGGGGGTCCCGTGGGGGGGGGGAGGGTCCCATGGGGGAGGGGTTGGGGGCTCCCATTGGGGGGTCCCATGGCGGGGGGTTGGGGGGGGTCCCATTGGGGGAGGGGCCTCTTGGGGGTTGGGGGGGTCCCATGGGGGGAGGGATTGGGGGGGGGTCCATTGTGGGGGGGGGGGTCCCATAGGGGATGGGGGGGGGCCCTGGGGGGGGAGGGTCCCATGGTGGGGAAATGGGGGGGGGTCCCATAGGGGATCCCATGGAGGGGGGGGGGGGGTCCCATAGGGGATGGGAGGGGGGAGGAGGGTCCCATAGGGGGTCCTATTGGGGGAGGGGCCTCTTGGGGGTTGGGGGGGGGTCCCATGGGGGGAGGGATTGGGGGGGGGGGTCTCATTGGGGGGGGTCCCATGGGGGGGGCTGGGAGGGTCCCACGGGGGGGGGAAATGGAGGGGGGTCGCATGGGGGATGGGGGGGGTCCAACGGGGGGGGGTCTCGTGGGGGGGGAGGGTCCCATGGGGGGGGTTGGGGGGGGTCCCATTGGGGGAGGGGCCTCTTGGGGGTTGGGGGGGTCCCATGGGGGGGGGTTGGGGGGGTCCCATTGGGGGAGGGGCCTCTTGGGGGTTGGGGGGGGGGTCACATGGGGGGAGGGATTGGGGGGGGGGTCCCATTGGGGGGGGAAGGGTCCCATGGGGGGGGGGTCCCATGGCGGGGGGGTCCCATGGAGGGGGGGATGGGAGGGTCCAACGGGGGGGGGGGAAATGGGGGGGGTCCCATAGGGGGTCCCATGGAGAGGGGGGGGGGGTCCCATGGGGGGGGGTCCCATGGGGGATGGGGGAGGGTCCCACGGGGGGGGGGGGGGGGAATGGGGAGTCCTGGTGGGGGGGGGGGTCCCATGGGGGATGGGGGGGGTGGAGGGGGTCCCATGGGGGGGGGGTCCCATGGGGGGGGGGTCCCATGGGGGAGGGTCCCACGGGGGGGGGGGGGAGGGTCCCATGGGGAATGGGGGGGGAAGGGAGGGGGGTCCCATAGGGAGGGGGAAGGGGGGGTGATCGGGGGGGGGGAGGGTCCTATGGGGGGGGGGATGGGAGGATCCCATGGGGGGGGGGTCCCATGATGGGGGGGGGGGGTCCCCATAGGGGATGGGGGGAGGGGTCCTTGGGGGGGGCGGGGGGGGGGAGGGTCCCATGGGGGGGGGGTCCCATGATGGGGGGGGGTCCCCATAGGGGATGGGGGAGGGGTCCTGGGGGGGGGGTCCCATGGGGGGAGGAGTCCCATGGGGGGGGGGGTCCCCATAGGGGATGGGGGAGGGTCCCACGGGGGGGGGGGGGGGTCCCATGGGGGGGTCCCATAGGGGATGGGGGAGGGGTCCTGGGGGGGGAGGGTCCTATGGGGGGTCCCATAAGGGATTGGGGGGGGGGGGTCTCATTGTGGGGGGGGGGTGATGGAGGGGGCGGGGCCTCACCCAGGCACTGCAGTCCCTGCTTCCCGATGCCCCTGCGGGGGGGGGGGGGGGGGGTCACACATGTCACGAGCGGCCCCGGCCTCAGCCCCCGCCCGGACGCCTGGGCCCCTCCTGGACTCCTGGGCCCCTCGCAGACACCAGGACCCCCTTCCTGGACTCCTGGATCCTTCCCGGATGCCTGGGCCCCTTCCCGGACGCCTGGTCCCTTTCCAGGACACCAGGTCCCTTTCCCGGACTCCAGGGCCCCTTCCTGGACTCCTGGATCCTCCCCGGACTCCTGGGCCCCTTCCCGGACGCCTGGGCCCTTCCTGGACACCAGGACCCCCTTCCCGGATGCCTGGGCCCTTTCCCGGACGCCTGGGCCCTTTTCCTGGACACCTGGGTCCTCCTGGACTCCTGGGCCCTTTCCTGGACACCAGGGCCCTCCCGGACACCGGGGCCCTTTCCCGGACTCCAGGACCCCTTCCCGGACGCCTGGGCCCCTTCCCAGACACCAGGGTCCCTTTCCCGGACGCCTGGGCCCTTTCCCGGTCTCCTGGTCCCTTTCCCAGACTCCAGGACCCCCTTCCTGGACTCCTGAGCCCTTTCCTGGAATCCAGGGCCCCTTCCCGGACGCCTGGGCCCTTTCCCAGACACCAGGGCCCCTTCCTGGACTCCTGGATCCTCCCCGGACGCCTGGGCCCCTTCCCGGACTCCAGGACCCCTTTCCCAGACATCAGGGTCCCTTTCCCGGATGCCTGGGCCCCTTCCCGGACGCCTGGGCCCCTTCCTGGACTCCTGGATCCTTCCCAGACTCCAGGTCCCTTTCCCGGATTCCAGGACCCCTTTCCCAGACATCAGGGTCCCTTTCCCGGACGCCTGGGCCCCTTTCCTGGACGCCTGGGCCCTTCCTGGACGCCTGGACCCCTTTCCCGGACTCCTGGGCCCCTTCCTGGATCCCTGGCCCCTTCCCGGATGCCGGGGCCCTTTCCCGGACGCCGGGGCCCCTTCCTGGGACTCCTGGGCCCTCCCGGAATCCTGGGCCCCTTCCTGGACTCCTGGACCCCTTTCCCAGACCTCAGGGTCCCTTTCCCGGACTCCAGGTCCCTTTCCCGGACTCCTGGACCCCTTTCCCGGACTCCAGGTCCCTTTCCCGGACGCCTGGGCCCTTCCTGGACGCCAGGGCCCTTTCCCGGATGCCGGGGCCCTCCCGGACGCCGGGGCCCCTCTCACCAGATGAAGTCCGTGCAGTGGCTGCAGAACGTCGGCTGTTTGAAGAAGCGGGCGCTGAACCGGTGGCTCTTGACCTCGTGGACCAGCTTGTGGCGCAGGGCCCCGCGGCGGCGGAACAGGGGACACTGGGGACCCGCGGGGACCGCGGGCGGCTGCGCCATGGCCGGGGCTATGGGGACAATGGGGACAATGGGGACAATGGGGACATTGGGGACAATGGGGGCGATGGGGTCAATGGGGACAATGGGGACATTGGGGACAATGGGGACCATGGGGGCTATGGGGGTATTGGGGTCAATGGGGGCTATGGGGACAATGGGGTCAATGGGGACACTGGGGACCCGCGGGGACCGCGGGCGGCTGCGCCATGGCCGGGGCTGCGGGGACAATGGGGACAATGGGGACAATGGGGGCTATGGGGACATTGGGGACAATGGGGACTATGGGGGCAATGGGGACAATGGGGACAATGGGGACATTGGGGGTATTGGAGTCAATGGGGGCGATGGGGACATTGGGGTCAATGGGGGCATTGGGGACAATGGGGGCTATGGGGCCGATGGGGACTATGGGGACTATGGGGACCATGGGGGCTATGGGGGTATTGGGGTCAATGGGGGCTATGGGGACAATGGGGTCAATGGGGACACTGGGGACCCGCGGGGACCGCGGGCGGTTGCGCCATGGCCGGGGCTGCGGGGACAATGGGGACATTGGGGACAATGGGGGCGATGGGGACAATGGGGTCAATGGGGGCTATGGGGACAATGGGGACATTGGGGTCAATGGGGACAATGGGGGCGATGGGGACAATGGGGACAGTGGGGACATTGGGGACAATGGGGGCATTGGAGTCAATGGGGACAATGGGGGCTATGGGGGCATTGGGGACAATGGGGACATTGGGGGCATTAGGGTCAATGGGGGTTATGGGGGCATTGGGGTCAATGGGGGTATTGGGGACATTGGGGTCAATGGGGACACTGGGGACCCGCGGGGACCGCGGGCGGCTGCGCCATGGCCGGGGCTGTGAGGACAGCGGGGACATTGGGGACAATGGGGACAGTGGGGACAATGGGGACAATGGGGACTATGGGGGCAATGGGGGCAATGGGGACATTGGGGGCAATAGGGGCTATGGGGACAATGGGGACATTGGGGTCAATGGGGGCTATGGGGACATTGGGGTCAATGGGGACAATGGGGACACTGGGGACCCGTGGGGACCGCGGGCAGCTGCGCCATGGCCGGGGCTGCGGGGACAGCGGGGACATTGGGGACAATGGGGGCTATGGGGGTATTGGGGTCAATAGGGGCTATGGGGACAATGGGGACATTGGGGTCAATGGGGACATTTGGGTCAATGGGGACAATGGGGGCGATGGGGGCGATGGGGGCAACGGGGGCAATGGGGGCGATGGGGACATTGGGGACATTGGGGACCCACGGGGACCGCGGGCGGCTGCGCCATGGCCGGGGCTGCGGGGACAGCGGGGACATTGGGGACAATGGGGGCGATGGGGTCAATGGGGACAACGGGGACAACGGGGACATTGGGGTCAATGGGGGCTATGGGGACAATGGGAACGATGGGGACAATGGGGACAATGGGGGTGTTGGGGTCAATGGAGACAATGGGGACATTGGAGACTATGGGGGCTATGGGGGTGTTGGGGACAATGAGGGCGATGGGGACGATGGGACAACGGGGGCTATGGGGCTATGGGGGCTATGGGGACAATGGGGGTGTTGGGGACAATGGGGACGATGGGGCTGAGGGGGACTATGGGGGCATTGGGGTCACTGGGGACAATGAGGGCATTGGGGTCAATGGGGGCTATGGGGACAATGGGGTCAATGGGGACATTGGGATCAATGGGGCCAATGGGGACTATGGGGGCTATGGGGACAATGGGGACAATGGGGTCAATGGGGGCTATGGGGGTATTGGGGTCAATAGGGGCTATGGGGGTATTGGGGTCAATGGGGTCAATGGGGACAATGGGGACATTGGGGACAATGGGGGCGATGGGGTCAATGGGGACAATGGGGACAATGGGGACACTGGGGACCCGCGGGGACTGCGGGCGGCTGCGCCATGGCCGGGGCTGCGGGGACAATAGGGACATTGGGGACAATGGGGGCGATGGGGGCAATGGGGACAATGGGGGCAATGGGGGTTATGGGTACAATGGGGACATTGGGGACTATGGGGGCATTGGGGTCAATGGGGGTTATGGGGACAGTGGGGACAATGGGGGCTATGGGGGTATTGGGGTCAATGGGGACAATGGGGACAATGGGGGCATTGGGACAATGGGGGTGATGGGGGTGTTGGGGACAACGGGGACGATGGGGACTATGGGGGCTATGGGGGCTATGGGGACAATGGGGACAATGGGGACATTGGGGACACTGGGGACCCGTGGGGACCCCGGGCGGCTGTGCCATGGCCGGGGCTGCGGGGACGATGGGGACATTGGGGACAATGGGTGTGTTGGTGGCATTGGGGTCAATGGGGCTATGGGGACAATGGGGACAATGTGGGCTATGGGGACAACAGGGGCTATGGGGACTATGGGGGTGCTGGGGACAATGGGGACAATGGGGGCATTGGGGTTAATGGGGGCTACGGGGACAATGGGGGTTATGGGGTCAATGGGGGCATTGGGGACAATGGGGACACTGGGGACCCGCGGGGACCACGGGCGGCTGCGCCATGGCCGGGGCTATGGGGACAATGGGGACATTGGGGACAATGAGGACATTGGGGACAATGGGGGCGATGGGGGCAATGGGGACAATGGGAACAATGGGGATGATGGGGCTGATGGGGTCAATGGGGGCATTGGGGACAATGGGGGCGATGGGGGCAACGGGGGCAATGGGGACATTGGGGACAATGGGGACATTGGGGACAATGGGGAGACTGGAGACCAGCGGGGACCGCGGGCGGCTGCGCCATGGCCGGGGCTGCGGGGACAGCGGGGACATTGGGGACAATGGGGACATTGGGGTCAATGGGGACAATGTGGGCTATGGGGGCTATGGGGGCTATGGGGGCATTGGGGACCATGGGGACCATGGGGACAATGGGGACATTGGGGGCATTGGGGTCAATGGGGACAATGGGGACAGTGGGGACATTGGGGACAATGGGGACAGTGGGGACAATGGGGGCTATGGGGACCATGGGGGCTATGGGGGTATTGGGGTCAATGGGGTCAATGGGGACAATGGGGACATTGGGGACAATGGGGGCTATGGGGACCATGGGGGCTATGGGGGTATTGGGGTCAATGGGGACATTGGGGACAATGGGGACATTGGGGACCACGGGCGGCTGCGCCATGGCCGGGGCTGCGGGGACAGCGGGGACATTGGGGAGGGTGGGGATAATGGGGGCTATGGGGACAACGGGGACATTGGGGGCATTAGGGACAATGGGGACCATGGGGGCTATGGGGGTATTGGGGTCAATGGGGACAATGGGGGCATTAGGGTCTATGGGGGTTATGGGGACAATGGGGCCGATGGGGACTATGGGGACAATGGGGACACTGGGGACAATGGGGGCTATGGGGACAATGGGGGCTATGGGGACACTGGGGACCCGCGGGGACCGCGGGCAGCTGCGCCATGGCCGGGGCTATGGGGACAATGGGGACATTGGGGACAATGGGGGCATTGGGGTCACTGGGGACAATGAGGGCATTGGGGTCAATGGGGGCTATGGGGACAATGGGGACAATGGGGACAATGGGGGCATTGGGGATGATGGGGTCAATGGGGACAATGGGGACTATGGGAGCCATGGGGACAATGGGGACCCCCGGGGACCACAGGCGGCTGCGCCATGGCTGGGGCTATGGGGACAATGGGGACATTGGGGACAATGGGGACATTGGGGATATTGGGGGTGTTGGGGACAATGGGGATGGTGGGGACAATGGGGACTATGGGGGCTATGAGGACTATAGGGGCAATGGGGACAATGGGGCTATGGGGACAATGGGGACAACGGGGGCATTGGGGACAGTGGGGACAATGAGGACTATGGGGACTATGGGGGTGATGGGGACATTGGGGACAGTGGGGACATTGGGGATATTGGGGACAATGGGGACAATGAGGGCATTGGGGTCAATGGGGGCAATGGGGACACTGAGGGTGTTGGGGACAATGGGGACGGTGGGGACAATGGGGACTATGGGGACTATAGGGGCGATGGGGACAACGGGGCTATGGGGACAATGGGGACAACGGGGGCATTGGGGACAACGGGGGCTACGGGGGCTATAGGGACTGTGGGGACGATGGGGACAACAGGAACAATGTGGGACAATGAGGACAATGGGGACACTGGGGGTCAATGGGGACACTGGGGACACTGGGGACCTTGGGGACAATGGGGACACTGGGGATTATAGGGACACTTGGGACAAGGGGGACATTGGGGACGATTGGGACAATTCTGACAATTGGGACACTGGAGACAATAGGAACAGTGAGGACACTAGGGACACTGGGGACCTTGGGGACAACAGGGACAATGGGGACAGTGGGGGCGTTGGGGACACAGGGGACAATGGGGGGGGGTCAATGGGGACACTGTGGGCATTTGGGACACGGGGGACAATGGGGGCCCTGGGGACCTTGGGGACACTGGGGACAATGGGGGGTCAATGGGGACACTGGAGACAAGGGGGGTCAATGAAGACAATGGGGACACTGGGGACATTGGGGACATTGGGGATATTGGGGACAATGGGGACAATTAAGACAATGGGGACAATGGGGGACACTGGGGAAAATGGGGACATTGGGGACAATAGGGACAATTAAGACAATGGGGACAATGGGGGACACTGGGGACATTGTCCCCTCCTGGGGACCGGGCGCCGCTGGCGGGACCCATAGGGGGACATGGGGACCCTATAGAGGGACCTATAGGGGGATGGAGGGACCTATAGAGGGACCTATAGGGGGACCTATAGGGGGAACAATAGGGGACCCTATAGGGGAACCTATAGAGGGATGGGGGGGTCTATAGAGGGACCTATAGGGGGACCTATAGGGGGAACAATAGGGGACCCTATAGGGGAACCTATAGAGGGATGGGGGGGTCTATAGAGGGACCTATAGGGGGACCTATAGGGGGAACAATAGGGGACCCTATAGGGGAATCTATAGAGGGATGGGGGGGGGTCTATAGAGGGACCTATAGAGGGA
The DNA here is from genome assembly GCF_059628265.1 of Tinamus guttatus. Lineage (NCBI taxonomy): Eukaryota > Metazoa > Chordata > Aves > Tinamiformes > Tinamidae > Tinamus > Tinamus guttatus. The sequence continues at coordinate 8,918 of NW_028289980.1, forward strand.
TGGGGGGACCTATAGAGGGACCCAAGGAGCCCTGGATGGACCCATAGACCCATGGGGGGACCTATAGATGGGCCCTATAGAGGGATGGGGGGACCTACAGGGGGACCCATGGGGGGAACTATAGAGGGACCTATAGGGGGACCTATAGGGGGATGGGGGGCCCTATAGAGGGACCCAAGGACCCCTGGATGGACCTGTAGACCCATGGGGGACCTATAGAGGGGCCCTATAGAGGGATGGGGGGACCCATGGGGGGAACTATAGAGGGACCTATAGGGGGACCTATAGGGGGATGGGGGAACCTATAGAGGCATGGGGGGTTCTATAGAGGGACCTATAGAGGGGTGGGAGGACCTATAGAGGGACCCATAGAGGGGTGGGGGCACCTATAGAGGGATGGGGGGATCTATAGAGGGACCCATGGGGGGACCTATAGAGGGATGGAGGGACCTATAGAGGGATGGAGGGACCTATGGAGGGGTGGGGGGACCTATAGAGGGCCCCATGGATGGATGGCGGGACCCATGGAGGGACCTATAGACCCACAGAGGCACCTATGGAGGGATGGGGGGGACCTATAGAGGGATGGAGGAACCCATGGAGGGACTTACAGATGGGACCTATAGATGGAGGGACCTATAGAGGAACCCATCGACCCATGGATGGATGGGGGACCTATAGAGGGATGGGGGTACCCATGGAAAGGACCTATACATGGACCCAAGGACTCCCCGATGGACCCATAGATCCATGGAGGGACCTATAGGGGGATCCATGGGGGGAGCTATAGTGGGACCCATAGAGGGATGGAGGGACCTATAGAGGAACCAAGGAACCTATAGATGGACCTATAGGGGACCCAATGGGGGGACCTATAGAGGGACCCATGGAGGGACCTATAGAGGGACCGAGGAACCTATAGGGGCACCTGTAGGGGGCCCAATGGGGGGACCTATAGAGGGATGGAGGGACCTATAGATGGACCCAAGGACCCCTGCATGGACCCAGAGACCCATGGAGGGACCTATAGAAGGATCTATAGAAGGAGGGACCTATAGAAGGGGGGGGCTCATAGATGGACCCATAGAGGAACCTACAGAGGGATGGAGGGACCTATAGATAGACCCAGGGATGGGTGGGGGGACCCATGAAGGGGCCTATAGATGGGACCTATAGATGGAGGGACCCATAGATGGGTGGGGGGGACCCATAGATGGGCCAAGGGCCCCCGGATGGACCCATAGACCCATGGAGAGACCTATAGAGGGGCCGAGGAACCTATAGAGGGACCTATAGGGGGACCAATGGGGGGACCTATAGGGGGACCTATGGGGGACCCATGGAGGGACCTATAGGGTGACCTATAGAGGGACCCATGGAGGGACCTATGGGGGGACCTATAGGGGGACCAATGGGGGGGACCTATAGAGGGACCCATGGAGGGACCTATAGAGGGACACAAGGACCCCCGGATGGACCCATAGACCCATGGGGGGAACCTATAGAGGGACCTATAGAGGGACAGACGGACCCATAGACGGAGGGACCCCCGGCCGGCCAGACAGGCGGCCGGGGAACAGGCGGCCGCACAGACAAGGGGGGGTCCCCAGAGCAACAGGCGGCCCCCACAGAGGGACAGGCGGACAGACAGGCGGACAGACAGGCGGACGGACAGGCGGACAACAGGTGGGCCCCGACAACAGTCGGACACGGACAGACAGGCGGACGAGGGGAACAGGCGGCCCCACGGGGGGCACCGGCAACAGTCGGACACGGACAGACAGGCAGACGAGGGGAACAGGTGGGCACCGACAACAGTCGGACACGGACAGACAGGCGGACGGACGGCGCCGGCGGTACCTGCGGGTGGGGGGGGGCACAGCCGGAGGGACAGTCGGACGGAGGGACAGTCGGACCAACAGTCGGACGGAGGTGCCGGCCGCACAGTCGGACACGGGTGGGTGGGTGGGTGTGTGTGGGGGGGGGGGCGTGGGAGGGGGCGTGGCCTATGGGAGAGGGGGCGGGGCCTCTCTTAAAGGAGCCGCGTCCCCTTTTTTTTTGGGGGGGGGGATGTTCAGGTGCTGCCCCCCCCCGCCCCTCCCCCCATCCCCAGGGGGGGCCCCGGCGTCCGGGCGCTCCCCCCTCCCCCCCCCCCGTGGCCTCGTTTTGGCGCGAATCTGGGTCTGGCCCCGCCCCCTCCCCCCTCCCCCCCCGGGACTTGTCCCCATTGGAGGGGCCCCTGGGGGGGGGGGAGGGGCAGGGTCCCTCCTTGGGGGCGGGGCTTGGACCAGGCCCCGCCCCCGGGAGGCCCCGCCCCCTCTGTGTCCTCTATGGGCCCCTCCCCAGCAGGGAAAGGGGGGGGGCCCAGGCCCCCCCCCAAATGAAGAGCCAGTGACGTCATTGTGACGTCGATGACATCACCTTTAATGGCGGTGACGTCACATGGGCCGCCCGGTAACATCACATGGGAACCCAGGGCCGTTTGGGGCAATTTCTGCGGGTTTTGGTCCATCCAGAGTCGGTTTGGGTCCATTTTGGGGTGATTTATTCCATTTCGGGCCATTTTGGTCCATTTTGGGGTGATTTATTCCATTTCAGGCCGTTTCGGCCCATTTTGGGGTGATTTGTTCCATTTCGGGCCGTTTTGGTCCATTCTGGGGTGATTTATTCCATTTTGGGCCATTTCGGCCCATTTCGGGATGATTTGTTCCATTTCAGGCCGTTTTGGTCCATTTTGGGGTGCTTTGTTCCATTTCGGGCCGTTTTGGTCCATTTTGGTGTGATTTATTCCATTTTGGGCCATTTCGGCCCATTTTGTGGTGATTTCTTCCATTTGAGGCCATTTTGGTCCATTTTGGCCCATTTTGGGGTAATTTCTTCCATTTCAGCCCGTTTTGGTCCATTTTGGGGTCATTTATTCCATTTTGGGCCATTTCGGCCCATTTTGGGGTGATTTGTTCCATTTGGGCCCATTTTGGGGTGATTTATTGCATTTTATTCCATTTTGGGCCATTCTGTCCCATTTTGGGCTCTTTCCTTCACTTTTTGGGGCTCTTTCGGACCATTTTGGGCTGTTTCACTCCATTTGCAGCAGTTTACACTCACTTGGGGCCATTTTAGTCCCTTTCTGGGCCGATTTTTGTCCATTTTGGCCCATTTCGGGGCACTTCGGCCCTTTTTCATCCATTTTGGGCCATTTTGGGCCGCTTTCAGCCCTTTGCATCCTTTTCAGCCCATTTTGCTCCATTTTGCTCCATTTTGGGGCCTTTTGGGGCTATTTCGCTCCATTTGGCTTCCTTGGGGGCCATTTTGAGCCGTTTGGGGCCGTTTTGAGCCATTTTGTTCCTTTTTGAGCCATTTTGGGCCGTTTTGAGCCATTTTGTTCCTTTTTGAGCCATTTTGGGCTGTTTTCAGGCGTTTTTAGCATCTTTCGGGGTTGCCGGGGCGACCGCCGCTGGCCCCGCCCCCCGGGCCATATTTGGTTGCCAGGGTGACCGCGCGGGGGGGGGGAGCAGCACTCGCCCCCCCCCCCCCCCCCGGACGCCTGGGCCCATTCAGGGCTGGGGGGGGGAGGGAGGAGCTGGGGGGGGAGGGGCCCCGTCCTGGTCCAGCACCTGGGGGGGGGGGGGGATGGGTTAGAAAAGGGCCCAGGCGTCCGGGAAGGGACCTGGAATCTGGGAAAGGGGCCCAGGAATCCGGGAAGGGACCTGGAATAGGGAAGGGGCCCAGGAGTCCGGGAAGGGGCCCAGGAATCCGGGAAAGGGGCCCAGGAATCCGGGAAGGGGCCCAGGCGTCCGGGAAAGGGACCTGGAATAGGGAAGGGGCCCAGGATCCAGGAAAGGGGCCCAGGTGTCCGGGAGGGGCCCAGGAGTCCGGGAAGGGGCCCCGGGGTCTGGGAAAGGGCCCCGGAGTCCAGGAAGGGGCCCAGGCGTCCGGGAAGGGATCCCGATGTCTGGGAAGGGGCCCTGGTGTCCGGGAAGGGCTCCGGAGTCCGGGAGAGGGTCCCAATGTCCGGGAAAGGGGCCCCGGCGTCCGGGCGCACCTGCCGCAGCAGCCGCCCCCCGCAGCTCCCGCTGTCCCAGGGGTCTCGCGTCGTCCTCCGGGTCATCCCTGCGGGAAAGGGAAAGGGCCCAGGCGTCCGGGAAGGGCCCAGGCGTCCGGGAAGGGGCCCAGGAATCCGGGAAGGGGCCCAGGAATCCGGGAAGGGGCCCAGGAGTCCGGGAAGGGGCCCAGGAGTCCGGGAAAGGGGCCCAGGGATCCGGGAAGGGGCCCAGGAGTCCGGGGACCCCCCCCTCCCCCCCCCGCCGAGGGGCCCCGGCGTCCGGGCTCACCTGGGCGAGGGGGGTCGCGGTGGGGGGGGGCCGCAGGGGGGGGCCGCGGTGACGTCACCTGGAGGGGGGGGGGTGGGTGTCACCTCCAGTGTCCCCAACCCCCCCCCCCCGCACCCCTTCCCCATGTCCCCATTGACACCCCCCAGGTCCCCAATGTCCCCAATGTCCCCAATGTCCCCATTGTCCCCTATGACCCCCCCCGTCCCCATTGTCCCCCATTGTCCCCCCTTGTCCCCATTGACCCCTACGATGTCCCCTTGTCCCCA